>NW_020455810.1:3118685-3138427 GCF_003342845.1 Nothoprocta perdicaria
GAGGATTTGTTCATTCCTTCAGCTTTATATCTGAGCACCTATGGCTTTTTTTCCATCACACTTAAAGAGATTTTTTATCATGAGCCTTCCAAGAATAATCATAATGCCTATCCCATCAAACAGAAGACTTATCAATGTTTCTGATGTAACAGTAATACCCAATGGTAGATCCAAACTAAATCAGAGTCCTGCTGTGCTAGCTACTGAAAAAAATGCACAAAGAGATTAAAAAAAGCTCTGAGACTGTTATTTCCTAAGGTATATTTATGGATGAAAACAATGTTTGCACTAGAGCTCTTTGTTTTTTGCTGTAGTTTGTTGCAGTTGTTGTTTGCAGTTTGTTGTACTCTTAAACAGATCAAAAGATCTGTAGTCTTGATGTTACCTACTTATAAAATACAGGCTAGATGTTAGTTATGTGTATTTTCGGATGAGTGATCTGCATATTACAACTTGAAAGAACAGTTATTATCTAAAATGAGCAAATTCTGTTTTGCTTTCATGATTTCAAGATCTCTAATAAGAAATTTCAAGTGTGCTTTGCCACACTCTAAGTCTTTTCCTGGCACTATGCACAGCTTACATTTCAGTGGTGTGCAAGGAAATATAGACACTTGCTTAAGTGCTTGACGTAGACATCAGCTTTAAGAGCTTGCGATGATGTCAACCTAGAAATGACACAACCTGGTCTTGCTCCCAGTCAAGTAAGGCAACTTTTTGTCAAGGACTACTGCTAAACAAAACCAGAAAATCTTAACTGATACCCTTGTTGTGTCTGCTAAGGAAGAAAGATCCTAGGGAATTAAGTGTGCCAGTGTTTTTTTCTGGCAACCTGCTGCAAAGTGAGGCCAGACTTTCTTTAGCATAGCTGTGCCTGCCTCCCCTGGGAACTTAAACTTTGAGTAGAGTTATGTGAGTCTCATCATTTCATCAAGAGAGGGCATGGGGAAAACAGCAAGAACATGTGAGAGAGAGGGAGGGGAGCACAGGCTGGAGAGCCAGGATGTGAGACTGTTACGGGAGCCTGTGTAGGAAAAGCCAGAGGACCTGAAGGTAGGGCAATAGAGACGTCAGATGGAGCCAGGGAGAGCTGGCTTCAACAGTCCTTCTCGAGGAGCTGCTTGTTTTTATGTGCAGACGCTCTGATGTTGCAGTGTCTTCTAGTTCACGTAGAAATTGCTACCTAAAACCCTCTTATAACCCTTGCTGCTAATGCATATGTGAATATGTACTTCTTTCTCACTAGCCGATTTATCATGCCACAACTAGAAGTTGCCAGTTATGTGTGAAGTCCAGTGGGCTAATAGTTGTTCTCCTATCTGGATGTATTTTGGAACCTACATGTTCCATCATCTTTGTGATAATATCTCTTCATTTGCAAAGTACTCAGAATATTTCAGCAAGAGTCATCTTCAGAACATCCTTAACTTCAGAATTGGCTCCCATCTTTTTGTCCAAGCTGTAGTATCTCTGAGATATGAGACATAACTTGCCTAGTTTGAGAAAATTCAAGAACATTGGTGCACATGCGGCATTTAGGCTGTGGCTGAAGATGTTTTTCTTTAGTATACTTGTTTTGTTGAGGTGATACAAGTGTTTTCTCCCTTCCCCCATACTTGTTGAGAGTCTTAGGTTTAACGCTGTTCTTTTGATATTAGGAATGGATTATTAGAATAAAGACAGCATTAGCCATGTAGTTCCTATATATTACTTTCTCGGTTTTATTGTTGTCTTAATGAGTCTCTTTCCTCATTCCCAACTCTATGCATATCTAGCATTTTAAGTGAAATTATTTCACTAGCCTCTTTGTCTTGCTACACTTACTTTTTAAACTCCAGCCTTTGTAAAGCAGGGCAGTTGTAATGTGGGCAGATTCTTGCTCTGTTTATACAGCACCATCACTACAAACACCAACCCATGCAAAAGCTCTCTGCTTCTGCTCCGGACTGAGGATGTCCAGATGTGAGAAGTATTTCAAGGCATGTGGATATTACCATTTTGGTGGTCTTCAGGTATCTTCTGGTAGCATTTAAAGTGTATCAATGGACTTACAAGGTCAACATTGCTTTCAGCTTCCTTACTCTAACCTGCTTCTTTTATGAACTTTAAAGTGCCATTAGAAAAAAGAACCCAAACCCCACAATGTATCTGGGCTAACTACAAAGCCACCTTTTAGTCTTTGATAGGACCTTCCCACTAGTATGTCTTCTAGAATACAGCTTAGTTTCTGAAAGTTTAGTCTTGGAAAAATTCTGGCTTCCTGAAGCTTACTCAGGCTAGGTGTTGCTTTCTTCAGTAAAAGCTCATATGTTTTTATCATGTGTTCAAACAAAATAATAAATAATCCAAAATAGTTTTAATGGAGAAGCTTTTAATGACCATAATACAAAGAAAACATTTCAAAATGTCCCTGACTAAACGGATTTCGATCACTACAACCGTTTCACACTATCAAAAACAATGAGGACACAAACTAAAAATAAACACAAACTCCCCCCAAATATGCGAGTAGGACACAAACTCAAACACCTGAATGCTATGTAATACCAGAATTAGGGTTACTCAGGGCATTTTTAGAAGACTTCCTGGTAATGCTGTGCGTGACGTGGTGACATGGGAACCCAATATTGATTACAGAAGGGGACAGCCATACTGGTAAATCACACTCAAAGGGGGCCCCCTTGAGAAGGGTGCTCAGGGCTAGTGAGCAATAAGCTGAAATTTCGTTATAAGAGTCCACGAGGGAGAGTTGTGTATGGCTAGAGACTGCAGAATGTAATGTCCTCTAGAGTGGAGGAAGAGACATGCTAATATTTGTATTATTTATTAAATGAAAAAGTCCCAAACCTAGGTTCAAATGTAATAAGGTCACCACATCTTAGGTTTATAACTTTTCCTTATTTCAGGCCACTCCTCTACCAACCTATTTAAGAGAGTGGAGATATTGATGTTTCCATTTCTCACACTTTAAGACTGGGTTTTTCCAAGGCTGTCCTTGTTCTCATCCCATCTTGCTCTTCTTTTGGAAGGTGGATGTTGAACAAAGTGGCTGAAATGAAAGACAGAAAGACACACACACACGCAAAAATGATTTGTTTGAAGATATTAAATCTAAATACTGTGTGCCCCCCTCACCTCTCAGAGGTGTTATGAAGGTGAATCAGGAAATGGATGGCTTTTTCAGGTCACAGGGATCAGTACCCCAGAATTCATCATTTTCACCAAACATCTGATCATCAGCTTCTAGGGACTTGAAATTAGGTGGTTCTTAAAATGTTAGATAAACATTAAGCAACTGCTTTGTCTGTCAGAGATTTTAATGAAAAGAAAGAGGCAATTAGTAAAATGAGCCAACAGATCATGTTTTTAAATGCAAGTTAGGCATTGAAATAAAGGTGCAAAATGCACCTTTATATCACAGAGTTGGGATGCAAACGTCACTTTAAGAATTCATAAAATAATACTGTTTTGTTTGCAAAGAGCCTTAAGCATACAAACACCCTGAGAAATACTGCTTTGTTCTCTCTTTTGATCACAAACAGTAAACAACAACAACAAAAAAAACCTGTCAGGAGACTACCTAGCTCTCAAAAGTTAAGTTGGAATCTCATCTCGCTCCTCCTAGTCCCTAGATGTTATATATGCCAGTCAGTGTAACCTTTAGCTGCTGCACGTAATGTGAGCCAATAATTTGACCAATAAAAAAAAAAAAAAAAAAAGTGAGTTTGGAAGTGAGTTTGCACCTATGACATTTATTTCCCTGTTATGTAAAGCAGATATTGCAATGGTTTCTTTTTCCCCTTAGTAGTCTGAACTTGTCTTCTGTCTGTTCCTGGGGTACATGCTAAGCAATCTTCCCTGTCTTTCTAACAATGTTAACGTCCCTGTCTGCAAAGGGACGATTTTAAGCATTTGGATCATCAGCTTTTAAATATCAGGGACTTCCGATTTTGTTAACTATAGCAGATTCGTGACGAGCCTGCCTTGGAAGGTGGATTTTCTCAATGTTGGTAAGAAAACTGAGTTGTATGTTCTGACCCAGCAGTCCAAACATTTTCCTATATAGGAAAGAAGGAAGCAACAATGATGGTGACCTGGTAAATAGTTCCTAGATTTTTTTTTTTTTTTTTTTTTAATGCAAAGGACTATAAGTTGCTCTGTCTCTCTGGGCCAAGTCATACAAACAAGGTGGATTCAAGAAATGTTGAGGGCTCATTTATATGTCCCATGCTCCTGCTGGTCTGCTCTGAAAAGTTTCTAGTTAGCAGGAAGGTTTCTCCTGAGGAGATGACGATGAGGTGGAAAAAAAAAAAAAAACAACAAACTGCGGGTTTTGAAATTTCTTGCATATGTCTCTGTTGAATTTAACAAAAGAAAACTAATGTTTTCATGGAGTGGAAAAAAAACAAAAACAAAATGCAACAGCAAACAAGCCTTTGAACCCTGTTGTTGTGAAGCAAGCCAGCCTTTCCCCTCAGAATGGAGGCATAGCTCAAGGCTTAGTTTTATTGAAGCTAAATCTTCTTCCTCCTTTTCTTTTTTGCTTTAACCTAACTTGAACTTTGGACTTTTACTACCCGAAGTTGTTTACTGACCTGATAAAAGGCAGGCATACTGCTCGAGGTGCTCGTCATGGGTAATGCAAAGCCAGGCCTTTCCTTAGCCCACGGCTTCACTACTTGGGGGGATGGAAACGCATCCTTCCCCCTTCCCTGCTTTATATCCTGGCACCACAGGCTCCTGGCTTCCCCCCAGGCTGGTGTGCACGGGTGTGCAGCCCTTGCTCCACCACCTCTCTGCTTTGGGGAATGTGATGAGAGAAAATCGGAGTGCAGGAGAGGAGGAGGAGGGTCCGTGCTGGAAGAAGAAAGTCTGACTTCTGCCAGCTCCTCCAGTTTAGCTCTTGCCTGTGCCTTACGTGGTGTCACATGTGGCTACTCTTAACAGACAGCTTCATGGATCTATTTAGCTCTTTTCCAGTGGGCTTCTCAAGGCAAAGTCTAATGAAAACTAATTAATCATTGACATCAGTGCTGCTCTTTTCGTGAGGCTGGTGGGGAAATCTGAAGCATGTGCCTTAAAAACTCTGGGGATTACACGCAGAAAGTGTGATTTCTGGGGATTTTTTTAAGGATTACTACGCATCAAAATTCAGTATCATTTAATAGCTATAAAAGCCTTTTTATCCTGGTTCTTATATGTGTACCTGTTCTTCAATGGACAAAGTTGAAGTCTGGCTGTTGACATTTTGATTTTTCTTTAACTGGGAGAGAGTTTTATGCATTCTAGGCCAACTTTTCCTTGTTAAAATAATGGCATGTAATTTAAGAAAAAAAAGTATATGTCAGTATATAGATATATATCAAAAAAAGAGAAAAAAATCTAAAGCCATTGTAATAGATGAAGATATATAGCCGATGTCCTCTGACATGTCTCAAAAACACTCCAAGGAAGTTAACAGACTGCATAGATTAATCATCCCACATCTGCAGTTACTTTGATGGCAATGCCAAGACCAGGCGGATTATTTTCTACACAACTATTTTCTCGAGATGGGGGAATTTCACAGGAGAGTGACAAAACCTGCGCTAAGTCTGAGTGATATGAAACTGCCTTGTTATAATTAGGGAAGCAGTCTTAGCTGGCAGAATTATATGACTGCAATGGAGTAAGAGTTTGGAGATCAATCAGTATTTCTCCCCTCTTCGCTCTCTCTCTCTCTTTTTTTTTTTTTTTTTTTGACTACCAAGCAGCCATTAAGAGCCCAAGAGTCCAAGAATTTTCATTTTTAATGTTAATTATGAACTTTCATCAGCATCCCTCCTCAAATTCATTGCTTTTACAACAGAGCCAAAGTTACCCACCTCTCCACGTCGGATGTTCCAAGCGGGTTTGGCTTTGTGGCATTTTGGCTTGCCAGGAGCTTTTGATTCTGGCTGTTTTAACTAAGTATATTTTATGTGATTGCTGTGTTATGGAGAAATTCCACACTTTTGCTTGCTTTTAAGAAACTCTCAGCACTTTCTTTCCTCTGCTTTCTTTCCTCTACCTTGCTACAGTGAACAAAGTCTGTCCGTGTTGCAGGCTGGGTTAGAAACAAGCAATAAAAGGAAGAAAAAAAAAAAAGGCAAAAAAAAAAAAAAAAGAAAAAAAAAGAAAGAAAGACAGAAAAAAGAGAAGGGGATGGACTGCACCGAGACAGAAGTATGAGCAGACACAACCTACCGCTTGGCCGCGGCCGGCCCGGGCGTGCACGTACCTGAGCGGGAGGGCAGGATGCTGCGCGGCGCTGCCACGTCTGCCGCCCGTGCGGGACCTTTGCCGCGAACGCTCCCCGCGCCTAAAAATAAACTTGGAGGGCGACACGTCGCGCTGGGAGGGAAGGAGGGCGGGAGGAGGAGGAGGAATCGCCGCAGGCTTTTACGTGGCCGCGAGGCTGCCAGCCCCCCCGCCCGCGCAGGGCTGCGCGCCGCGGCCCCGATCCCGCTGCCCGCCTTTCTCCTCCTCCCGTTATTCCTCCCGCGCAGAGTTGCGCGGACGCCTCACTCGCCGGGAGGAGCCTGGGGCTGCGGTAAGTTTTAAAAAAAAACAAAATAAAAAAATCCCCAAAGGCAGAAGCGCAGGCGAGCCCCCGGCGCGAGCACTTGGAGCCGCTGGCGCGGGTGCAAGTTCGCGGCGGGCCCGGAGGGGGGCAGCGCGGGGGCTGCGCGGCGGCGGGGGCTGCGCGGGGGCCTCCGCGCTGCGCTCCGCCCCCTGCGGCGGGGCGCGGGCTGCGGGCGCGGGGCGGCGCGGCTGCCGCGCCCCCAACTTGCCGGGAGCCCGCGGAGGTGGCGGCAGCAGCAACAGCAGACCAGGTGCTCCCATCTATCCCGCCAGCATCCGCAGGTACCCGCGCGGTGCCGCGCGCTGCTCCCGCGGGGGCAGCCGCTGCTCTCGGGCACGGCGCGCAGCTCCGCGGCGGGGCTGGGGGCTCGGGGATGGGGGCTCGGGACTCGGGACACGCCGCGCTGCAGCCTCCGCGTCTGCGCCCGGCGCCCCGCGCGGCTCCAGAAGTGGCGCGGAGAGACGTCCCAGGACCTCGGGGGTTCCCGGGGGATGCTGCGCAGCGCGCGGCTGCCGTGCGGAGTGCCCGCGTACTTTTATTGTCGCCGTGTTTGACTGCGTCACCTGCCCTGGCTTTGCTCGGCTGTGCACGGGGCTCCTGGCACCTTTGCGGGGAGCGGAGCTGGGGTTAGCGTTCTGTAAAAGCGCCGGAGGAGGCACCCCGGTCTGGGGTGTTAATCCTGATTTCCAGCAGGATTAGTCGCTGGATGAAGGGTAGCTATTACAGGTTCTCCCATAATCCAGATGCCCAATGATAATCTGTGTGCTTCTTGAGGGAGGAGGAGGAAGATGGACAGGACTGTCAGTGGCATACAGACCTCTAGCAAACTGTATTATTCAGGGGAAAGGTTTCTGCGTGTCTACAGAGCCATGTGTCACTGCAGACCCTAACTGTGTTTACAGGCTGAAATTGAGAGATTCCAACTCTGAAAAGCAGCCATAAATCCTAAAACTAAAGAAAAAAAAATCTTGTCAGAGTTATAGCAAGGGCATGCTCCAGGCACAGGCATAGCTTGCTTGAAAACTGTTTTCCGAGAACCGACTAAATGCTCCTGATTTTAATTTTTCTTCTATGCGAGAGTAGCCCAGTTAGAGCTCTGCAAAGCAGGATTTTCCCAATGGAAGTTGCACTCAAGCCTTAATTCTAGCAGTTCTGATGTCTTTGGGATGTTTAGTTCAAGACTCTCTTGAATTGCTGATGCGTTACATATGTTTTCCTGAAGATACATACTCCAAGAAAAGAGTATTCTCAGCTTGAAGTAAGATGTGGCCTAAAGTACACTCTGTTCAGCCCATGAAAGCTTTTGCTAGATGTCTGTAATGTGTGTTATTCTCCTCCCTCCCCTCCAGTAGGTAATGATAATCTAATTTCACCCCATTTGCTAATGGCTTTATCTTAGTTTAATGTTGCACAGCTGCGAGAGCCTTGCTGCGAGCCAAGCCTTTGCTCTGGAGGGTGGCAGCTCACTCTCCTGAGTGCAAGGGGTAGTTTTGAGCCAAGCGGTGTAAACACTTGCTTTTAAGTTGTGCTGGAACAGAGTTTTGTTTTGCTTGAGGAAGCTGAAGGCATTGCAGTGATTTCTCTTAATCTTGAGCCCGTGCAGTTTCCTTAAAACACATGTAGGTAGCAAGTGAGCTGGGGCGCTTTGTGCTCGCTCGAGAACTTTGCTTGCAGCGGGATTGCTGAGGCGGTTTCTGCTGCGCAGAGGGTGATGAGCATGCATTGCTGCTGCTTTTCAGGAGAAAAGGAGTTCTTTTCCTAGCTACCTAGCCAAGCCTGTGTGCTTTAACCCCTAGTGATGGGTGCTGTAGAAATACAGGATTACCGCTGAGCGGGGTTTATTGCCTCTTGGAGGATAACCTGTGTACCACAAGCCGTAAGCGGCAGCACGGGCACCCTGCCCGTTGGGAGTTTGCAGGAGGGAGCTCAGCAGACAGGTGAGTTCCTTGGGCACCGGGAGCAGACCCGTTTCAGCACCCTCACCTCCCACGGGTGGCACCGCCGAGTGCGGGCATGAGACGCGTGGGTGGAGGGTGGCTGATCGCCCGTGTGCGTGGCCCCGGGCACCCTTATTCAGCACGAAGGCTAAATGCTCACCTGATGCTCAGTGAGCATCGCGCGTTCGCCCACTCTGAGCAGCAGCGGCGTGTGATTCAGCTGGGGGTTTAATAGCTGGCTTCTAAAATGTTAGTATTGGCTTAGCATTTGGTAGATATAGGTTCTGAAGTTGTAGCTGCTGTGATAAATCACAGCACGATCGCTGCTGTAGTTAGGAGGAGGAAGTCCAATTTTCCGTAACTTCATTTTATGGAGCTGTGTAAGTGGAGTTCTTGTCAATCCCCAAATGGTTGTTTATCAGCCCATTTCTGTGTATTATCCTTTCTGCCCTCTTTTGCTTATGTTACGTTTCTTACTGAAAATAATTTTAAGTTGCAAACTGGGTCTTTTCTAATAACATTCTTCAACTGAAACAGAGTCCAAAAAATACAGCTTTTTAGCAAACATTATAAACATTTTTCAGGTTGACCCTTCTGAGGTGTGTATATATCTAGCTTTTTGTCAACTCTTGAGAACTGTAGGCTAGCTCTCCTTTCCAGCTTGCAGCACTGCAGATGTGACCAGCAGAAGACAGGTGGCAGCCTACTATCTATTTTTACAGAAACTTGGTGAATTTCACTCTTTGAATCTGCAGTTTAGTCATGATTTGCCATTAATTTTTTTTTTCCATAGAATGTTGTGTTGTTTATTTTTTAGCTTCAGCTTGTTTTGCAAATGTTTTCAGTTCCTTAAGAAATTTAGCAGATGGCATCTAAATGTAGCACATTTGCTTGTATTAATCGGGCAGGTAGCAAAGGTGACTGAAAGGCCAGTGTCCTCTGAGCTGCAGTATAACTAGTGTTTTGGTTTTTATAATTAGTGTCTTTTTTTTTTTTTTTTTTTTTTTACTAAAATTGTATATTCCAAAGTAGTTTAGGGGATTTACTAACATAGTTATTTATGACTTGTGCCTTTTAGGAGGTCCTGTGAAACAAGGTAGCTGCCTGCTCTATAAATCAGTTCTTTTTTCCTGTACTCATTATTATTGCATAAATATGTTAATAATGTAAAAATCTGTGATATTCTGGAGAGTCTAGGAGGTTGAGGGAAGAATTCTGCACTTGTATCACAGTGTATAAGAGAAAGTCAAGTAACTTTGAAGAACCTGTTGTTGAAAACTTTGCCAATATGTTGGCAAAACATTGGCATTGAAATCTTTGCCAATATGTTGTTGTACATTTAACTTAGCTCTTTAAGTGTCACACATCTAACTCGGCAGGAGTATAATGGGAATTGCTGCTATTTTCCTTGGAGGACGTTGAGTAGCTTTTGAGCATATTACAACCCAGGTGATGAAATTCAGCTGCTTTATTGGCTTCCTTCCTTCTCCAAGTAGCAAGTCTAGAGGGTCTATGTGCATGCTGTTGAAAGGCACTTTCAACTTAGAACTGGCCTCGTCTGCAATATTGGGGGCTCAGAACAAGTAGCTGCAAAACCTCTCTAGCCAGAGAGAGGAGGTGTTGTAAGAATTTTTGTGTTCAGCTCTTATAGCCTGGGGTAAGGTTGCTGCTGCATCATGGTTTCTAGTGCTGGTGAGCTGTCCAGACAGGTATGTGACAAATATTTGTGTTGTGGCTTAAAAAAAAAAAGGGTTCAGGTAGTAGTTCCATGCTCAGAAATTCCTGTGTTTTTCTCTTTTCTCCTCTGTACTCTTCCTGTTTTTCTTTCTTTTTTTTTTTTTTTTCCTTCTGTTGTAGATTNTTTTTTTTTTTTTTTTTCCTGGAGCACTTCAGTGACTTGATTTCAGTGGAAGCCCATGGAGAGCTGTGCTGGCAGCATGACCCAGGGATGTTGCTGGAATGGCTTTGGTGTGGGAAAAGGCCCCATGGGATGGAGTCCTTTGGGTTGAACTTGTCTGAAGAATTGTCTGAATTTTCAGGCAATTCTTGACCCCTGCATTTGCAGGGAGGTAGCTTGTGTACGTTGCCTTGCAAGTCTCAAAGCTTCGCAAAGTTATAGTCTTTCCACATTAAGTAAGAGTCAGAACTGTAGGCTTTGAAGAGAGCCTGGATTTTGGTCCCTAGTCAGTGGCCACTGTTTTCTGTAGCGGGCTTTGGGGCAAGTCTTCTCAAATATGCCAGCCAAACTCACATATTACTTGATCTGTTTTCTGCTCTGATATCCTTCTCTGTTATGTCATGTTCAGCTTTTTTATTTGGAACTCACAGTAGAATTATACAGTTATTTTATTAGATAATTTTATCAGAAACAGTGGGTGAAAAATTGAGGTTTTAATCTGGTGTCTCTTGTTCCCACACGCTGATTTCTTCTCTCGCTTTTGCAGCATAAGTAATGATTTCTAAAGTAGCTAGTATGAATGTTTAAGGGCAGGCTGAAGACAGTAAGTGCAGAAAATTGTTATTAGCATATGATGTCTTATTGCCTAGTGCTGCCAGTATGGGACTTGCATTGTAATGAGATAAGAAATGGGATTTCAGCTTTAAAAGTGGGAAAGAGTTTTCCGTTAGTGCTCTTCAAGGTATATCAGCCCTGTGGTGGGCTAGGAGATAGAATAGTCAGCCTCATGAATTACATGGAATGCTAAGCCTACCAAGACCACCTTATAGCTACATCAGCATTTCTTGTTTCCATTTGTACCATTGCACATCCACATCCTGCATCTCCCTTGTTACTTAGGTTTTTTATCTCCTGTCTTCTAATAAAGTGATATTTGTGTGGCCTCAGCGTCACTGTGGGTGAATGATGTGATGTGAGGAAGGAGAGGAGGAAGGAGACTGTGTCTAGTCTCCAGCTCTGAAGAGGCCCTTGAACAGTGATGACATGCAAGACTGATGGAAGAGCTCTGGCAGATTTTGCCTTGAAGGGTTGATGTATTTATGTAACCTTTTACTGTGTTGTTTCTTTCGTGAGTCTAAAGGCACCAGAAGTGGAGGCTGTGGTTGAGTTGCAGATATATGGCCATCCTCACCAGCAGTCCAGGCTTTTGGATTGAGGTATCTGAGATGCAATGGCTTGTTGCATTGCTCTTCAGAATGCTGGAACTGGAGAAATTCAAGATAATCATCTGTCTGAAATCTGGAGCTCAGGCCACCAGGTCAGTCCTTAGATACTCAGAATGTTGGAATTTAAAGTATAGAGCAGCAGCACTATTCTAGATACTTTGATTAGTCAAAAGCACCAGTTTCTACCTCCTCCACCTCTACCTGCTCCACCTCACACCTAGAAGTGTGTGAGAGAAAGAAGTCTGGATCAGGATGTGAGAGAAAAATAGTTTTGAACTATAAGTAAACACTTAATTCTTATTTTTGTCTCGGGTCTTTGCTCCTGTCTCTCAAATTTGATATCATTGGGTTTTTTACAATAACTTCAGGGAAACGGGTGCTTAAATAGCTGTATGAGCACGTTGCCTGCAATGGACTATCTGTGTTTTGGAAAAAAACATGTTACTCTTGTAGATGACTATTGACAAAGCTCTGCCTTTAATATCAGTTGTAGAGTTGATGGATTTTATTTATTTTCCCCAGAAGGTAAAAGGAGAGTTGCAATTTGGTGCAGAGATGTAGCACTAATGCTTTAGTAAAAAAGAAAATGAACTTGGGGACTTCAAAAAGGGGAGCTCAGTTTGTTTGCAAGGAAAAAATCGTATATTTGCTTACCTTTTTGATCTACTGCGAATTACTCACAGAAAGCAGACTTTGTTCATAACTATATGTATTTGTTCTTTTTATAGATGTAGAATTTCTCAAATCATTGAAAAGGTTGTTGTTTCCTTTCAGAGAGGGGGGGGAAAAAATCCTGTTCTCACCTCTGAAACTTTATCTCCCACAAAAAGTTCTTATAAAACCAGGCACTTTTTACTGCTGTCCTCATCAGCCTTGGTAAAAAAAAATGTATAGTTTTATTACCTTTTCCTGTATGCTCTGAATTGCTAGCAGTGTGAAGAGCAAAATTTTGGTAACTGGCCTATGAATCAGAAGACCGCAGTCTTCTGATGCTCATATGTGGGCATTTCTTAAGACTCACTTGTCTAGACCTCATGTCAGGTTTAGAGAATTCAATTACAAACAAATCCCGAAGATATGGAGATTTCTGTTTGAAACTGGCACATGTGGTACCCTTCTTGCAAATAAGATGCTTGTCTTCCCTTGCTGTCTTCTTGTGTCGTGGGAAACACAGCTTTATGGAACATTGGAGACCTTAGTTAGCTTTCCCCTTATTTGATGGGAGCGTTTTAAACCTTATAAGAAATTATGGATATCTATAAATATCTGATAACTGAACTGAGCAGTGCTGGGAGAAAAAACACCTCTCTCTTCTTGAACATCCTTCATGCTCTAAGTTAAATACTTTTAGTCCCAGCCTGCGTCTCAAGGTGTCCAAAGATGGAGTCTCCATTCATGCAGATGAATGTTCCTACTTGAATGCTCCTACAATGTTCCCACTTTTCTTTGAATGTGATGATCATTGCCAATGAATTCAACAGTATTTCAGTGCATGAAGTGAAAAAAGTGAGTCACTCTGTGCAGAGCCATATAAATATTAAGTTTTCTGCTACCTTGTGCAATGTATTATGAAGTAAACTGTATTGCTTTGCTATGATGGGCAAAACTCATTTGGGTAATGACTTGCATGTAGGAATAGTTGGGTGGGGATGGATCTACAAAAAAAATTCACTTTGATAGATGACTGGATCACAGTAATACTTCCTCTTGAAAGAAAAACTTATGTATAATTCATAAGCTTTCTGTGAATTGTAAAATGTACATATGGCATTTGTAGTTTCTTAAAGAAATGCTTGCAAATAGCAAATGTAAATGTTTCCTGATTTATTCTGTAAGTGGTCAAAATTAACTGTATTTTCCAGTTCATCTATGTGTTTTTATGTTCATATATATAGAATGTGTGTGTCTTGTTAGATACACGTGCATAAACACACAATTGCAGCCTTTTCCATATTATGAAACGCTAGTGTAGGCTGTATCATATTGTCTCTATTCTTTTTGTGGGGAAACTTCTACCATAGCCTCCTAGCCGAAAAAAAAAAATAATTGCGGAGGGATAGACAAATCTTTCTAAAGGGCAGAACTAGTCATCCTTAGTCTGATGGTTAGTGCGAAGCATGATGCCAAAAGACAAAGTGAAATGAAATAAAGATCATAACACTGGTTTTGATAGTTTTATTTTTGAGATTGAAAGAGCTCATCTCTCTGAAGAGTGAAGAAATGTCTGAATCAAATATTGATTGTGTGGAGTATCTAAAATTCATAAACTTTTAAACTATACTCTAGCAACCTGGGCTACAGGGAAGGATGGAGCAAGCTTAGCTTGACTGCAAGTGGGGGGAAAAATGAATAAAACAAATGTAATTTAAATTAATCTTTAACCATAGCTAGACAGAGATCTTTTAAAAGCAGAAGGCATGATTTGATTTGGGTGGATTCAGAAGATGTAATTTGAAGTGGAGCCTTTTGGTAAATTATCAGATTATATTAGTATAGAGAGGGCAGAAACATGGCCAAGCAAATTAGGCTACAGTGCTAAGAAGTCATGTGCATGGAGAAATTTGAGGTTACATATATATTTTTTTCCTCTTCTTTCTGAAAGCTAATGAGCATTTTGTAAGTGCAAATGATTCTCTTTAAACTTAACCTTAGGGATTATGATATATTCTTTCTGCAGATTTTGATTAAGTCTACCTATGGTTTAGGTACAGTTATTACATGCCAACCACAAAATCCTTCTGACTGCTTCTTCTTCTGCTCCCTCAGATTTGCTGCTGTAGTTCCAAAGTGTGATTGGCAGATCCTAATACGCTGTCTGAGCCCATCTGTATTACTGTGGTGGTTTTATCAGGTTCTGTATTAACAGTGCTAAGGTTACATAATGTTTAATGTTTGGAGCAGGAGGAGAGAATATTGAAACTTGACACTGGTTCCTGGTCCAAGCAAATTTGAAAATAAGTGGTCTGGTAGTTAAAATTTAGCATACTAATGTTTCTAATTAATGATTTCTCTCTCTCTCTCTTTTTTTTTTTTTTTTTTTTTGCTCTGTGGAGTTTCTCACAACTCACAACTGCTTTGTGTAAAGCAGATCTTGAAGCAAGAATATATGACTAGCCTTTGCTTAGTTGCTTAGAAATTTGACTTCTGCTATGTGCAGGACAGTGGCTAATGTAAGGGAGGCCGGGGGACTCTTGCTAAAGCTTGCAAGAAATATTCTTTTTTTCTGATGAAAAAGAAATCTTTTGCAGGAAAAATTTGTGTGTGTGTTTATATGCTAATAAAGAAATGAATCTGCAGGTATTCAGCATGATGCTTTTATACATGTAAATGAAACCGTATGAATGGCAGTGCTGGTGGAGGTTGCACCATTCTGAGTTACCCGTCAAGGACGCTGTTGTAGGATGCTGTGGACCTGGTGGGTGCCAGTAGATTGGATATGGACAAAGGTGACACTATGACAACCTTGCTGTCCACCAAGTGATGGACTTGCTTCTGTCCACCACTATGTACAGGACTCCCCACATCCTGCTCAGGCTTGCACCATCTCCCTGGGTTCCTCCTCGCCCAGGCTTGGTTGTTCATGGGCTTGGGCTCCCTTTTGTTAGAGTTTGGGAAGCAAGGCTGGCAGCTCCACTTCTCCAGTTCTGTCCTTGGCAAGCTCTCCAAGGTACGCAATTAGCTAATGAAATACTTGACAATTTCCCACACACACATACCTGCGCAAACCTTGGTGGTGGTGTCACTTGTGCAAATGATGGGCACGCGGAAGGAGTCGCCATGTAATACAAGTTACAGAAATGGAATCCCAATATGGAAAACTGGGTCAGGATAATTGGACTCGTGTCACCAGCTTTCAGGGTGAATACTGTTCTCATTTGGATATTGAAGGTCAGTGGAACTGCAGGGTTTTCTGCTCTTTTCCAGGTGCCAGCTTGCTTTGTTATTTACTCTGTTTGCACTTTTTTCAGTGTGTAACGTGCTTCATATTACAACTTAAGTGATTGCATGAACTGCTTGATGCTAGGTGTATGTTATGGAGGCAAATAACTTTTTTTTTTTTTCCTCCAGTTATAAAATGCACATTCGATGTGTGCTTTAGTTCAAGGGTTGGCTTTGACTATTTATTTTGGGTTGGAGAAGTCAGTGCAAAATAGCTTGTTTTAACTCTTGGAGAGATCCGCAGCTCAGCATAGTTGTTTTTAACACAGAGCCAGACTACTAGTATGCCTTCTGTTTCTGGAAAAAAACAAAACAAAGCAAAACAAAAGCAAAACAAAAACACACAGCATTTTTTTTTCTGCAGTTCTTAAGAAGCCAAACCTCCTGGTCATCTGAGGACTTGTGACCAGAAGAGCTTTGAAGTGACAGCTCAGTTTGCTGTAGGGACCCAGTTCAAGTAGGCTGCGATAGCACAAGGGCCTCCTTGCCCGACTGTCATTAATTGGGGCAATAAAGAACAGAACCATGTTTGCTTTGAGTATCTCTGACGCAGAGTGTACTTGAAGGTAACAGAATTTTGGTAAAACTTTTGTTGCTCTAGTATGAACGTATCCAAGCCTTATTTCCCTTTCCCCATGTCTTCTAAGTAACTGCTTGAAAATCTTGCAAAGGCAATTTTATCAACTTAGCATAGTGCAGACATCTCTGGCTGCAAGGAATAGGTCACAGTGACTTGTGGGACTGTGTCAAAAGTATCATTAGAAAGTTTAAGATGACGAGAGCAATTAAGGAACAGTCCTCGCTGTGAGCAAATGTCAGCGGCTCCTGAGGGCTAAATGCTGCCTTCCCACAGTCATTAATTGCTCTTTTGAACAAAGTTGGATTTAATTAAGCGAACCTGAGAACCTGTAAAACAGACCTGAAATTTTAGAATGGAAAATGTGGCCTTTAATTTATTAATTTTTTTTTTTTCCTTTATTGTGGTGGGGTTGTGTAACTGTTTCTGGGTGGCGTTTTGACCTAACTGTTGGGATTATCTTCACAGGAACTTTTATGCCTGCTTGTTGACTCCAGACTGTGTGCCAAATATTGTGGTCAAGTTAAAACCCTGTCTTTAAAAATTATTAAAATCTGTCATGAGGAACAACTCCCATATGGTCTCCGTGTGCCTGTTGAAACGTGGCACATAGGGGTAGCACAGAGCAGCAGAGGAGTAGAAATCTCTTATTAAGGCCCCCTCTAAACTTGTTGACTCTGCACTGTGGTTAGAAATGTCTCCCTGGGAAAGCAGAAGAGCAGCTCTGTGTTATAAACTTTTACTTAAAACTAGATTGCTCATTTTACTTGGCAAATTAGGGGTCTGAATTTAAACTTGCATGAATGGCATTTCCCAATGTCCCTGCCTTTGTATGGAACACAATAGTATGTTCATTACTATGTTCATCCATTATGTTTCTGACTCGGTAAGACAGAGGTAGTTACAGTGTAGATGACTGTGAGAGTTCATCTAGAGAGTGGAAACTATTTCAGCGTGATTTTTCTGTTCATTGAAGTGAAATTTACAGTAATGTGTGTAAAATACTGACCTCTTCTAAATGTACTGTTTCCAGATACTTGCTTTGGGTTTGTTCCTAAGCTTCTATTATATAAGGATAATCAAAATATGGAGAACAGTTTTGCAAAAGGGCTTTGGGTCCACTTGCAGTTTGGAGCAAAGCCTAACTGGAGACTTTAATTACCTTGCGATTTAAAAGTGGCTCTGTGCCACTGGGCAGGCACGTTAGAACTGGGTAAAAATAGCACATCCTATAGTGGCACTCATCCAGCCCTCTAAAATTAGCCTCATATCCTGGACATGATACTGCTGGTGGTCAGTAACACTCGGTAACATTCAGCACCCTCCATCATTGAAGCAAGTCAGAACACATTTATTTTAAGCTTCTTCTATTTTTATGCCAGGCTGGCTTACCATTATTCCTGTTTCTTATGTGGCATCAAACACCCAATAGGGTCCTGTAGAGTTGCATCGTGTAGGCTTCAGGAAGGGCATTGCTCTGTGAGTTGAGGATGGTGACACTTGGGGGAAAATGTGACATTTGAATGTCTATGGACCTTAAAATGGAGTGTGCTTAGTTGTATGGGGAAAGGCTCCATTGACTTTTTTGATTCCATGTATGATAGTCAGTATATTAAAGTAGAGATGCAGATGCCTCTAAGTGTGCAGAGAGATGGGACAGACAACAGAGGACAAGCATGTGTGAGCATATATATGTATAAATACTTCCTTAGAGGAACAGTATCTATAAACAAAATCAATGTTTCCTTTTTCTGTTACACTTTAACTATTAGTTACCCTCATTTTTAACATTCAAATTGAGTATCTTCATCTTATACTTTATAGAAATGATTACTAAAGAGACTTTCAAATTTCAGTATCTGGCTTTAAAAAATGTGATACTGTGCTGGACTACCACTTTCATTTTTTTTCAAAAAGCATAGTTTTTTATAATTCATCATACTTAATGGTTGCAAGTATTTTAACAAGTGCCGGGGTTGGGGGGGGGGACTTAACTTTTCCTCATATCCTTAGTTTAAACGATATCTAGTATTTTCAGTAATTGATTTTTAAGAGTCAGGCTCTCACTGCCATGAAGAATTCAGATTATTGGGGTACAGTGCACTGCTACAATAGAGAGCAGCTTATTTGCAAATATACAAGAGGTGCTAAAATACATCTAGGGTGGTGGGGAAAGAGCAGGGATGTGATTTGTACATAGACTCATTGCAGAAGCCCTGTGTGTTTCTTAACCAGGCTCAGTTAATGCTGGGCTTTGAAATAATTCCTGAGTCCTAGAAGTTCTTGGGATTGGGGAAAGGATGGAAAAAATTCTGTGAAATAGTTTGCTTAACAAACGTATCTGTTTTGACAGCTTAAGCAAATTTTGAGTTTATGCTCTTACAGGACTAAATAAGTGGTTTCAGGAAGAAAGTAGTAGGACAGGATCCCACAAGGCTCTTGGTTTCTTACTCATTCTGAAATTGTGCAGATCAATTTTCCTTTCTAAGTGCAATTTATTTATTCACTCACTCAGGTTTCAAGCTCTTCACCTGCAGGGAGGCAATAAAAGTCTTCTAGGGAACTGTCTAATGCAGGGTGGATTTGGGGGAAAGCTGAACACCATATTGTAGCATCTTGTGAAGCTCCAGTTGGTATAAGGCCTTTGCCACACTCTGACGGGGGATGAGATTACTGTGTATGTGCCATCTGCCAAATAGTTTGTAAAGGCATTTGGGCTTCTTCCGTGGGAGGTAAATAGGTCAGTTATATCCGATTTCAGAGGACTTGGCGAGGGGAGGGGAGCACACAGGACTTGCTGTGGCTCAGACCCAGAAGGAGTCCTGGTGGTATTGTAGACCTCTTTTGGGCTGCAACAGAAATAGCTCAATAAAAATTGCATGTGAAATGTAAGAGCTTATGAAATCTTTTGGTTTAAGTCTTGCTTTTTAAAAAATTAGCGCTGGTTGGCATTTAAGCCTTGCAAAAGGCATGTCCACTTCAAATGTAACACTTGTGCAGGATGTGGTTGGTGAGCTGGGGTCATGGCTCTGGCCAGGGACTGCCTGTTTGCACCAGTGCTGCCCAGTGTGATGCCCTGCCTTTGCGCCCAGCTTCCATAAGGGCCAGAGATTCCCTGGACTAACTTCTTCCCATAGTGTTAGTGGGGTTAGCACTGATTTTAGGCAGCGTTCGTTTTCAATATGGGAAGGAGCAAAAATTGCTGTGTTATTTGCTTGGTTGCGTGGCAAGGGGAGCAGACACTTCCCTCTGCCCAGCGTGATGCCCAGGGACAGACTGACAAATGACGTGAGCCGTGTTTGGAAGCACGAGCTGTTAGGAGAACTCCTTGGCTTTGCCAAATGTAAGCACTGTTGGGGGGAAAAGGCTTGTTTTCTGTAAAAACTAGTAAAAAGAGAAAAAGTAGGGGAGAGAGAAGGAAGCAGGATCTGCTTTAAGCTCTTCTTTAAACTATTTTTGCTTATATGCTTATTAATGCCTGGACTGTCATTGGAAAACTGCACGTCTTTCTGCTTTTATAATGCCAGGCTGGTTATTAGAGAGCAGCAGGGTGGTTTTTTTT
>NW_020455810.1:3138443-3207614 GCF_003342845.1 Nothoprocta perdicaria
TCATAAGAGTATAAGATCACAGGGAAGATAAGCTTTTTTTTTTTTTCCTTTATCTGATGCCTCATGTTTTCTGCTGTTTTCTGGCATTGTTAGGAAGAGAATGCTGCAGTTTTTAGCTATCAGACCTAGAAATCATTACTGGCACTTATTGACTTTTAAACACTTTTTTGTTATCTTAATGCTGTCAGATCCCCTTAATCTCCTTTCTGCTAATGAAATTGCTCAACTTTTGTGACCAGGTGGAAGACTGGAGAAGATTTTTATCCAAGAAAGCTTCAGCCTGACCAGTGCAAGACAAAAACATGGAGGGTCTGCTTTAGCTCATCCTCTGCACTCAACGAAGAGCCATTTTGCAGAGGTCAGATAAAAAAGTTGTGGTAGAAGTGACATGCAAGTCTCTGATCCATTAAAATCCACTTCAGATTTTAAAATTTCACTATTTATTGCCTCATTGCCTAGTAAAGTTCAGTTTTTATGGCAACAATTAATACACTGTTTTGGATCTTGAAATCTGATTTATGCAGGAAACTCTCCTTCCAAAGAGTAAGTGCTCCATGGCAAACTGCTGCAGGGCGAGGAAGCGAGTGAGGGGAATTAAATACATCGTTCCAGAGGGGAGCTGGTCTATTTATCAAAGAGCATTTCCCAGAAGGACTAATAATACCCTGCTTGAACAAAGAAACTAAGAAAGGATAGGGGGAAGATAATGGAAAGTAAAAAGCAAAGAAGTTTTTTTTTAATAGAGTGGGAAGTAGGACATAAAATCTGAAAGAAAGCCCACTGTAAAGAGGTAGGCTCTCTTTGTAATACATTGGCAAGTCAATATAGTTTTCTTATATTTCAGTTTCATTGTTTCCTGCCTGGAACCAAAGCTGCCCACGGACCGTGCATGTGGGGAAATGGATGATGGTTTTCCTTGGAGGACTGCAGGTTGCTTTGGGTGTTATGGTGGTGGAGTAAATCTGTAGAATAGTGGCAGTTGCAGTAGGAAAAGAGCTGTGGCTGAATAAAGTTACCTCCTAGTGACTTTCTCAGGTTGAACATGGTGAGGTCTCTCACGTTTCAGAGTGCACAGCGTGAAAGCTGAGTGTGTTGACAGGAGTCTGTTCTTTAATGTCCTGGAAAAATGTAGTCAGTAGCAAACCTGTGGCCTTTTTATTACAAGTTAAATCTGTTCTTAGGATGAGATGGCTAGAAGAGTTCTTTTTTTCCTACTCCCCTTTGAGTTGAGCACTGATCATGCCATGGAGCCGCAGGAGAATAACCCTGGCTACTGCCTGGGGTGATTTGCTGTTTTTGAGCTTGTTTTACAAAATTTCTATTGAGCCATGGTGAGATGGGTGCACAGGAGGACCTCTGTATTCCCATATTTGCCTTCCTGGGCGAGAACAGCAGTAGTCAGCGCTCAAGTGAGGGGCTACATGGGAAAGGTGTTGCAGGCTTGCTGTGGTGTTTGAAGTGAGGAATATTTTCTCAGTTGGATATTTCAAAGTTTAAAGTACAGAAGAAATTTCAGTGAAGACAGTAAATCATTATGGGGCTCCTGGTGTTCATATGAAGGCACAGAATTCTTCAGCCTTGATAATTCCTTGATAATTAGTTCACTCCAATCATCATGCAGCTCTGAGGTCATCATGAGGGCTGCTGGAACTGCACTTGTGGGCAATCTAGTAGGAGGTAGAATGCTAGTTTGTTTTTAACATTAAATTTGCAAATCCTTGGTGAAACATTTGTCTGTTGACTATAATTTTGTCGACCTCTCTGAATCATATTTGCTAAATTGCGGTGGTGATTAGAAAATATTAATTTTATTACACATGGAAGTCCCTAATGATAGATTGACCGTTTTCTGTCACTGGAACTTTTTTGCAGATGTAATGCTGCTGTGATTACAGAATATGCAATTGAATCTGGGGACACATGCAATGCACTCTTACCACTAGCCTAGTCAAATAATTTTTAATGAGACAAAGAGCTAGTTGAGCAGCCAAATGGGTTTGTTTACTTCAGTAGCTTAATTGCACTAAAATAAAAGAGCTTGCATGGGCAGGGAGTAATCTGTGTCATTGCAGGACTCCATTAATCACCTCCTTGACTAAATGCAACAATTTGGAAAGTGACTTATAGATAATTGAGTAACTTTACTCTTTAAACCATTAATGGTTCCCAGCAGGCTAGTAGTGTGCAATCACAAACATCTGTGCATTTGAAAAATACTATTTCCCTAAACAGAGTACATTTAAAAATAAGGTGGGGATTTTTTTTTTTTTTTTTTTTTTTGCATAAATAGCAGCATTTTTGGTTTGTTTGTGTTTGTTTTTTTAAGAAGGACTACCTGGAAATATATCTGCTTGGACTTTTGCAAGTGATTTTATCATCAGTGTTTACTTTTAAATCTTTATGCTTTTGATGGCTTTATTAAATTTTAAAAATTCATGCTGTTTGTTTTAGCTCTATAGTATTTTTTGCCATTTGATGTCCGGTAGTGAAAGAAAATGTATTCTGCTTGCCAAACAACTTAAGGATGTTTGTGTTTTAAGAGTGTATTTAAAGAGAGCATAGTGCATAGCCATGGCAAAATGCGCATTAGCTGGTCAAAAGAGATGTTTCCAGTCCTTCTGGAAACAAGCTTAAGAGAACAAAAACTATATCTCCAGGCTATCCTAGTACTCCTAAATTAATCTTTTGGACAAACACTTAGATTTTCCTCTTTGTTTTCAGTAACTGCGCGTTTCCCTTTAGTTCATCTGGGATGCATGTCCCTTATTTGCTGTTATCACAGAATGTGCATTGGTTGGGACAGGGAAAGCTGTTTGTTTTCAGACAATGTTTTCTAGGACTTTCTCTGGAGCATCCAAGCTTTAGAAAGTTCCAGTTCTTGAGAACTTTCACTTTTGGCCCCAAATAGCAGAATTAACACAAGACTAATAATATCTGGACAACTCTGACATATTTGTTTTGTTTTGCAATTCACTTTTCAAAGCTCCTGCAATGAAGGGTCTTTAGCTAAGATGACTTAGGTAGGAGTAGCAACTTAAAAAAAAAAAAAAAAAAAAAAAAAAAAAAAAAGCACCTTCTTAATCAGTCAAAGATAATTGGTTCTGCATTTTATGCTATATGCAGACAGGGATATGACCGAATTAATCAGGTTCATGAAGCAGTCAAAGTTTACTGTATAACTGAGAGGTAAAAGGTTTGCATCTGTTAATCAGATCTATAGGGGGGATAAAATAAAGATATCCTTGAGTAAAAATTTGGAATGAAAGAGAGAATAAGATGAATTGTTGTGTTTGTTCTGGGACTAAGAAAGCCAAGTGTTATGCCTACGTAACTGTTACCTGTTGCTCCTGAGCAGGCTGAAGGGAAGTTGTATGGTGGAAGCATAGAACTTTTTAAATTTCTCTTAAAAAACCTCTCTGATGGGACTCTACACACA
Organism: Nothoprocta perdicaria; assembly: GCF_003342845.1. Taxonomy (NCBI): domain Eukaryota; kingdom Metazoa; phylum Chordata; class Aves; order Tinamiformes; family Tinamidae; genus Nothoprocta; species Nothoprocta perdicaria. Next base: position 3,141,880 of record NW_020455810.1, read on the forward strand.
CTATAAAATACAAAAAACAAACACGTACCTGAACCAGTTGCTAACAATTGTAACTACCTGCAGACTGAGATTGAGATGGTTCATTTGGTGGTAGTGCCTGTTTATGGGTGTTGCTAATCCTGTACCCTCATTTTTTCCCTGTCTTAGGTGCAGCAACAAAACCTATTTGTAAGCTTGTACCATTACCCGAATCAGGTAGCTGGCCTACTTTAAATAAGTTCTGTATTTTTCTGCAGAGTTTTACATTGTAGTGATATTCTAAAAATGGTAGGGTTGCATTAGGGCACGAGTCAGCTTCTGATAAAGCCAAGTGCTGCAGGAGCATTTTTATCTGGAAGTAGTCCACTTGAATGACTATTTGGGGACTAAGGCACCTGTCAGTGGTTTTAAGTAACGATGAATTTGTCAGATGCTTTATAATAAAATTTAGTCAACTGTGTGAGATAGAGACAGTAAGATCTATTTTGGATCTAGTCTGAAGTGAGAGAAGAGTTCCTTTTTGTATATTTGTGCATGATTATGAGTGTTTTGAGTACTTTTAGCCTCATTCTGAAATACTTGAACACAGAGCTATGTTCACAGATTCTGGTGGGGTTACTGCAAGTATTTCATTTCCAATGTTACTCTGAAGTGTGTAGGTGTTCCTCAGTTATTATACAACAGTTTTGTGCTTTTCATCTTCAGCTGTTTTACTGTTGCATAATAGTTGCAAGTACTTAATATTTGTACTTGCAGTCCGTGATGGGTCAAGAAATGAAGGAATTATGGAAGGAGTTTTGAGTAATCTGAGTTCATGTATGCATGATAAAACTCCCATTCAAATCATGGCTTTCAGGCTTATGAATGAAGGTGACAATGCACATTTCCTAGCACAGGAGAAGAGGTTTTTGGCAGCATTATAAACCTCACTTGTTTTCAGTCATGAAAATGATGTGTGATTTGCAGCAAATGATTAGCTGCAATGTAAAAGTGGAAAAAAATTGGAATGAAATTAATATTTTCTGCTCATTGGTAATTTTGGTGATGAAAAACACCCAATTGACTCTCTTGCATTATCCAAAATCATACCAGTGTCATCTGGTTTGCATTAGAAACTGAATGATGCTGGTAAAAAGTGAACAGGAGAAACTTGCAGCAAAGTGATCTGCTTTCTTGTATTTTAAGGCAGACCTTTTCTCATGCTTCCAAGTTTAATTATGGTGTGAATAGTATCCTTATAGGAAACAGATTTTCAGCCTTGGGATACTTGGGATTGTAGAAGGTATTCTTTCAGGGGAAAAAAAAAAACAAAACAAATTTTTAAAAAACCCAAAACAACTGATTAAAGTAACAATTTTCTCCAATTTTTCTAAGAATATACAATGATCATTTTTCAGTTTCAAGATTTTGGAATAAATTAAATAAAGCATTGACTTGAAAAACTGTATTATCTATCCCCTGACCACTGGGCTCTTGTCTCTTATACTTGGCTGCATTTGAGGGAAGAAGGTGAGTGATGCACTTCCCTTAAAAAATCTTTAGAAGATGCTGGTTTTATTCCAAGGGGGCTAGAAAAAAAGAATATTGCTTGGTTACGAGCCTCAGCTACCACTTTAGGAATGTAGGAATCTATTCCTCAATTCCAGGGAAAAGCATGTAAAATCTGTTAGATAAAGCCTGCTTTTTAACAAACCTGATTTAGTATATATTTGCTCACTTATTAGCTTGTATTTTGACTACAAGCTCTTTGTTTGCAAAGAACAGAACATAATTTGTTGCTAAACAAGAAATAAGCTAAAGTAGGCTGTTTTTTCTTTTCAACAAAACCTGTATGATGATTTCTTTTATTTATTTGTTATTAAATGCCATCTGCCTTCTTCCATTTTCATCCTGTGACTTTAGCAGCTCTGTGCTGTGTTGTGAGAGCGTGGCCACATATGTTGTTAATTTCTTTATTAGTTGGCATCGATCCCTACTGCACGCTGTGGCTTCTGAAATTCAGCTCTCCAGCTTACCTGTAATTTAGTGAGCCCTCAGCCATGCAATGTGTTGCAGGTTGTGCTAAAGTAGGTAGGCTTAAAATATGCTCAGCATAGTAGTGAAGTCCTGAGTGTAGATGTGTTGCACAGCTAATTTAAAATGGTGCAACTTGCTCAAACTCACAAGGTAAGGAGGGGGGAAAAAAAACCCTCCTGTCTGCATTCTTCTTCTGCCCAAGTCCATTTGCTGTTTGGAGACTTTCACATTTGTTGCTTTCTTTTTCTGCTTAATTGCTGTTTTGGTTACTGCAGAACTCTTGTTTGAAGTAACTTTTGTTACTTCAAAAATAGTGTATGGAAATGAACCAGAGTCAAGAATTCCTAAGTTAGAGAAATGGCAACTAACTCTAAAACTGGAAAAAAATAATTTAGAGTAGGTCTATCTGCTTCATGGTAGCCCAATTCTGGGATGGGGAGCTTTGCTATGTACAGGAGTTGTCCTCTCTCTGTTCCCTGCTTCACCTGGCTACTAGGGAGCCAGCTTAAAGCAGCAGACTCTGCATAGGGAGCTGTGTTTTGTGGAGCCCTGCTTGCGCTCTGGGGAAGGCCTGCTGGTGGCTGAGGTTTAGGAGGAGACCAGGTAGACACGTCTACCATGTGGAAGAGTTGGCTTGGCCCATCGAAGTAAATTCCTCCTTCTCAAGATAAAGTCTGTGGAGACGGAGCCAACTAAGCATGTCTGCGCCCTCCTCCCTGTTCCAGAAAGCTACAGAGGTATTCATAATTTCATATTAACATTCATTATTACCTTGGGGAGCTGAGAGTGAGATGACTTGCTAGATGGATGTGGAGCTGTGGCTCATCTGAGAGAAAGGGACAGAGCTGGAGTTGGCCCCCAGCTGTGGTAGTAGTGTTGTTGACAGAAACATCTCTCTGCATTCCCTCTTCTTTTTTCCTCAAAACAATTTTATCACTGGGGAAACAGTTTATTCACAAAAGTAGTCATAGAATATTTCTTGTTGGCACAAGAATTTCCAGAGACTTGATGCCCTACTCGGTTCCAAGATTTGCAGATATATGTGCAGACACACAACTGGGAAAAAGGAATTACATTTGTGTGACTGAAATTCAGAGTTCCCAGTGGATCTACTGCAGCTTTCTGCAACTTTCTGTGGCAGCAGTAGCGTACTACAGTGCTGAAGTCCTGTGCCAAAAGTGGCCATTGCCCTGAAAGAAAGTCATGTTAGCCTGAGATTATGCCAGCATTTATAATTTTCACTTCTCTTGTAATAATTATTACTTGCTGTTGAGCCAGTGTTTGTTTCAGCACATGGTGAAATTGATCGCCGTGTCTCATGGTTCTCAGCTTCCAATTGTGCCAAAAAAAAAAAAAATAAAAAAAATAAAAAATGGAATCCACTTAGTGCTGAGCACTTCTGGGGATTTGGCTGCTTTACTCAACTACTTAAATGAAAGTGTAGTTCTGAAAAACTTAGAGATCTTTCTGTCTGCATACATTGTATCATACCAACTTGCAGTACTGCTAAGTTTGATCTGCAGGTGTTTTGTGGAAACTTGTATACATACACAAAACACCTGATGTGATTCATTAATATGTGTAATATGTATGCTCATTTTTTTTCGTTCTTGTAATTCATGATAAATGGAGCTAATGTAGAGAGGAAAGAAACAAAATTTTCTTCTTAGCTGAAATTCTTTAAATCTTGGTAGGGTGCAAAACCAGATAACTTAAGAAAAAAAAAATGTCCAAACTCTCCACTCAAATAATTGGCAGAAAGAGTCTAGTTGTTTTATTATATTACAGATGATTGCAAGAGGTAAGTCTTGTCACAGTGATACATCACATCAAGAACTTGAGATAAACGGATCAGTTGAGAATTGCATTTACATTACTTGGATGTCATAGCCAAGCCGCTCGCCATCATCTTTGGAAGGTCCTGGAGAACGAGGGAGGTGCCGGAGGACTGGAAGAAAGCCAATGTCACTCCGGTCTTCAAAAAAGGCAAGAAGGAGGACCTGGGCAACTACAGGCCGGTGAGCCTCACCTCCATCCCCGGGAAAGTGATGGAACAGCTCATCCTGGCTGCTGTCTCCAGACATGCGGAGGAGAAGAAGGTGCTCAGGAGTAGCCAGCATGGATTCACCAAGGGGAAATCCTGCTTGACTAACCTGACTGCCTTCTATGAAGGAGTGACTAGCTGGATAGATGAGGGCAGAGTGGTGGATGTCATCTATCTGGATTTGAGCAAGGCTTTTGACACTGTCCCTCACAGCATCCTCGTGGGTAAACTCCGAAGGTGTGGGACAGATGAGTGGACAGGGAGGTGGATGAGGAATTGGCTCAGTGGCAGGGTGCAGACAGTGGCAGTCAGTGGCGCGGAGTCCAGTTGGAGACCTGCAGTTAGCGGTTTCCCCCAGGAGTCGGTCCTTGGTCTGGTCCTGTTCAACTTATTCGTTAATGACCTGGATGAAGGGATGGAGTGCTCCCTCAGCAAGTTTGCTGATGATACCAAACTGGGGGGAGTAGCTGATAGCCCTTCCAACCTTAAGCATTCTGTGATTCTATGAATACCAGTACCCAGTACCATTACTAGAAGTCTTATTCCGAGTGTTTGGCATTTTGAGTTTGGAGCTATATTTTAGTCCAATAGAATAAATATAGCAATCCCATCTCTACTCAGTTCTAACCAGCAGGAAACCTTTCTGTTACAGGTTGAAAGTTCAGCCACTTTTGGGTTGTCTTTTTTTTTTTTTTTTTTCCCCCAAGAATAACATAGGCATCTACTCTTCCTTTCAGGATTTGTATATAATATTAATCTTTGAGGATACATTTCTACTTGTAAATTTAATATTCCTAGGAGCATTCTCTGGCAGTGAAGCCAGATGACACAGGGCATCCCGCGTGGATTCTCTTAAGGCATCCTTTGGTATGGGTGTGAGTAGCAGGCTGTCTATATGGACTATCAGCCAATTATTACTGCTGAGGAGAATAACAGCACTGATGAAAAGGGTTAAAAATGATGAAATTTCCAGTACTTGGAAACATTTTTTTTGGTTAATATTTAATCAGCTTGTATAGATGAAGCCTATTAGAGGAAGCCTTCTTCTATTAGAAGCTCCTGGGCTTATAAGAGAGCATATTCAAATGGAGAAAGCTGGTAATTACATTCAGCTTGCAATAAAATTGCAATACTTGCATGCCATGAGACTCTAGTTGTGTTTCAAGTTGTCTATGCCCCTTGCTGTCTGATTTTAGGTCCAGTTTTTAACATGCTGGCTTGGTACACGTGTGGAACTTGTGGTCTGTGAACTCCTGCTGATGTATCTGTCTCAAGGTAGGACTAATCTCACTGCCAAATGCTGATGGAGCCTTTAAAGGAAACAATGAGTATTTCACAACATTGTTCAGCCTATTTCTGTGAAAAATAGTGTTCTGCTTACTTTGATGTGAATTCTATATTGAAGAACTATGATTGGATTTATTACAAGTAATTGCATTATTACAAGTAAAATCAGAGAGCCTAAAAGCAGAGGGTGCATTTAATAACACATTATAAAGGCATAGCAATGTATGAAGGCTTAATCAAAACTTTTTCTTAAACTGTTGCTAAATTGATCTAGTATTTTGCATTCGGCTCAGTGCTTTGTGCTTGCTGACAGTAACTTATTAAAAAAATTGTCTTGTAATTTTCTCTTAATTGCATATGGCATGCTTTGGGGTGGCAGTGAAGATATTAAAATATGAGTAACAGATGTGATATTTGCTAACTGAGCATTACATATCCCATGCATTTTCCTCATTCTGTTATTTATTTATCTGCACACGAAGCCTTTACCTTTTAAAAGGAAAGAATCCACTTTCTATGAAGGTTTTATTTGTTTGTTTTGATTTTTTCCCCACTCTCTCTGAGTCTTGAATAAAAAAAATCTTTACCTTATAAATCAGTGACTGAAGAAAAGCTAAGTATGGCAGTTGTGTGTCATAACTTTATTATTATTTAGTATTATTAAGCTGCAGCTTGGCCTTTAGTATCTTAGGCAGATGTGAATCATTTGGGCTCTTAGCCCAAGACTGCTGGTGGTAATAAATGCTTTTGCATGGATTTCAGCAGACTTTGGCAGCACGTGCAGGTCTGTGGTTTCTCTGCCGAATTCCTGTGCAGGTGGCAGCACCTTTGGTCTGCCTCCTCTTTGCTACTGGGCATAACTGTTGTGTCTGCTGTGCTCTGGGCTGGTGGCGAAGGAACATGGAGTGTTGGCTTAAAACTTTGGAAAAAGTTTTCAACTTCTGCAACTCTTTGCTCATTAAGATGCTTTAAGACCAATTGCTTGTGTTTGCTCAGGAGCAAATAAAAGTCAACAATAGTAATCTGCAAAAGGTTATTGTTCTTGGTTTGTCACAAGCTATTCAGAGTCATAGCACGGTTGAGTTTGGCAGGGACCCCTGGAGATCATCTGGTCCAGCCTGCTGCTCAGACTGGGTCACCTTGAGCACATTGCCCATGACCCTCTCCAGACATTTGTTTTTCATTTGCTCCAAGGATAGAGACTCTGTACCCTCTCTGGGTAACCTGTTCCAGTGCTCCATCACCCTCACAGGAGAGAAGCTTTTCCTTGCGTTCACTTGGAGCTTCCTGTGTTTCAGTTTAAGTCATCTTAGTGGTCCTTTGGGAGACTTGCTCCAGCAGGTCAGTCTTTACTGGGGAGTCTGGAGTTGGATATTCTTGCTGTGGATATTGTTCATCAGTTGCGGAGTGACTGCATGGTTCATTTAAATCCTTGTTAAGGACATACTGTAATGTATTCTAGTAGCCTAATTTTGCCACACTGCCACACCTCTGTCTTTCTGAAGAGCTTTTTCTTTTTTTTTTTCCCTCACAGTGAAGTGTTGCAAATTATTTTTTTTTGCTTTCTATGTTAATCATTTCCTTTAATTCCTTTTAGCTTTTAATCATTTTGGTTTCTGATTTATTTCATTCTAAGTTTTACTGCTGTATTTAAATTATCAGAGCATGCAATTTCTTGGCCAGATGCCTTTTTGCTCCCTGATGATTCCATATAATGCATGCTATATAAAATAAAGTTAGATGGAATACAAAGGGACAAATAGTAGGAAAACAGCACAGTACAACTTCTGTCTGGGACACTTTTCCCAACTGCCGTGTGCTACCCCTGCAGATGGAAAATGTGTGTGCTGCATTTGCAGGGTAGTGATATCCCCCACAAATAACACTACCAGAGATGGACAGGACATGGTAGGTATGTCAGATGCTATTTACATAATAAATACTCTAAATGAGCAGAAGGACACTTTACCTAGGCTGAGATTTACATTCTTATTCAGGACCCGATCACCAATGAGTTATTGGGGAGCCCTCCAAACCCATTGCAGATCAGGGTGATGTCATATCTACAGGCTTTGAGCAGCTGTGTGTGGTGACCTGAGTTGCTTTGCCTACCAGTCTTTGTGGGTGGTAGCTCAGGCTTGGCTGCCTGCATATCCATAGATACTAGCATATAGCTACACATGGTCTGCAAAATACCATGTGTCTGCTGAGTTGTGCTTGCTGACTTCATTAGATCTGATAAGATTTGTCATACGTGATAGCACAAGCTCATGTCCTAGGTTTAGGCTTTATCTAATTATCTACATGCATGGCCTCAGTCTACCTTGTATGTGTCTCACTGGTGTGGAGATGCTGAGGTGGAATTTGTTATTGAGATTTTTGCTAGAGGGGGAAGAATAGAGCAGTAAATGGAACATGACTTGCTTGACGTTTTTTTGGCTCTGGTTATAATTTTGCAGAGTAAAATATAATAAATAATTGATACATAACTTTGAAGTATTGAGCATAACTTTTTTTCACTGTAGCCACCATCGGGCACGTTTTGTTGGAATAATGTTCCTTTGCTAGCAAGTCAGTCCTAATTTAGATATAATATATTGCTACTTTTTCTTCATATGTTACTCTGTGTTTACTCCTGCTTTTATATCTGGGCTGTCTTGCAGTAGCTTACTTCTCCCAGGAAAGGTTTGGGAAGAGAGAGAGGATTGTGCAGGGCAAGCAGCACTTTGTCTGTACTTTCCCTAGGCTGGGATTTAACAGATCCTCCTGTGCTGGCAGCCTGGCCGTTGAGGCTTTAGAGTTGCTTTTTGTTTTTTACATGCCTGTAGGTGAGAAACGTTGAGGAATTCTTATTCCACATATGTTTATTGTGTGCTTGATAGGAGAAAAGTATTTCTAAAAGTGTCTTTTATTGACAGGTATGTGACAAGTGTGATGCATTAATGTGAAATCCAGAAGCTTTTGTTTATAGCAGATAGTGCTGTTCTGGAAACAAGCTTGCTAACTTCTGTGCCAAAATATCTCTTTAGTGGTTGGTTGTGGGTGTTTTTTTTTCCTCATTTTGACAAATTGTCCAATTTTGGCTTCACATAAATGAAACTATTTTCAGTCCTCTCTTGTGGCACTGGATAAAACCCAGGAACTGAGTATTATTTGCCTTGCCAAAATGAACTATTTTCTTCCTACTGCCCTTAAGATCCTGAGTAAGGCTGGTCTTTAACTGATTGGCTTCTTCTGGAATCAAAACCCAAAGATAGGTGTGGGTAGTAGACACATGAATGGTGCGAAAGGGCTGAAGGCAGGGAAGTACAAAAGGACAACCTGGCTGTCGTCACCTCCGACGTGCTGCCTCCTTGACCGACTTGCCGAGGACTCTGTTTCTATAATTGGCTTGTGCTGGGCTATGTAAAGCACACACAAGGTCTTGTTTGTTTTGTTTTCTTTCCAGTTTGCTCCGTCGAGTAGCATCTTGTGCCGAGATAAGGTGTGGAATTCTGCAATGAGCAAGGGACTTGCACAGCCCTTCAAAAGTCTTGCGTGACTGCAAAATACATGCAGACAGGACAGAAGATCATATTTTGTCTCCTCTCAGGAGCTTCAGAATCTGTTTATCTCACCAGTTTTAAACAAAATAGTTCTGGAATGGTGGAAAAGGAAGTTCATGTTCGCTTCCAAGGGCATATGAATGAAAGCGAGTTCTCAGTTGCGCTGTGTGCTTCGATGCTAGTATTTGTCGTACTCGCTGTACTTGTGTAGTCCAAGAAAAAGCCACCTAAATTAACAGTTGAAACTAGATTAGGGAGCAGTCTTGGCTGTGAAGTGCTTTGCCAGCTACCCTGTCACGCACCGATATCATTGTTCTTTTCCTAATCAGGGTGGACATTTTTCGTCATGCTTACTTACATATTCTTATCATAAAAAAAGAGATGAAAACAGCAGCTTAAGTGGTCGTTATGCAGCTGGGTAGTCAAAGTAGCCCTTTATTCAGAGACTCTCAAATGTGAGTATATACTTTCTAATCTAGAATGCTTTTATAAATGTAAAGCACACACAAGTGAACAACTCATATCTGAGGGAGAGGGGAAGTTTTTCAAGACTCTAAGTCTTCTTATCTTCCTGTCACTTTTGTTTTTTTCAAGACTCTAAGTCTTCTTATCTTCCTGTCACTTTTGTTGGGTGCTATTGTAACCTACGTGTCAAAAATTGACCCCTGATGTAAAAGTAATCTCACTCTGTAGTGCTTATGGGGAAAACTACTTGAAAATATTTTACTAAAATATGAAACATGGGGACTGAGAATGGAACAGCATAATAGTTTACTGAGGTAAAATTAGTTTGGTGACTAAAGAAATACTTGACCAGACATGGCTAATTAACAAGATAAGATAAATCTGGCATATCCAGAAGTATATACTTGGAGCAGGAAAACTTTTTAGTTTTCCTAGAAGAAAAAGTTTTACTTTCTTGTAGTGTGATCTGTACTGAAGATATTTGAACTCCTAAATAGGCAAAATAAGAATTCCCATTTAAGGCTATTATGCTAAAAATAATAATTTTGTACATTCTTCTTGATTTTAAAGGGCCAAAAAGCAGGAAAAACTTCAATGACACACATCATTAAAACTGGTGAGAAAAATCATAATTTTGGCAATAGTCAAAGTAACCTTTCTGGTATAAAGAATTAGGGTTTTTCCTGCACATATTTGTTATTTTTTATTAACCATTAACTTAAGAAAACTTTGCCTTTGCTTGCAATGTGCATCTCGAGAGTTTGCAAATGAAGAAAAATAATGTGGCTTTCAAATACAACGGGGGGGCGGGACATAACAGAATAAATGTTTTAAAAAGAAGTTAGTAATCAAATTTTCAGCCGTGTTTTCAGTACACAACATAGCAGAGAAGCCCTGCTTTTCTACTTGGGTTAAAGTGCATGGGCCTCATGCACTAGCCATAGCTGTGGGCTTAGGTGTGTGTCTGTTCCCCTGTGCAAACAGCCCAGCCCTCTGCTCGGTATTGCATGGGCGCAGTTCCTAGCCATGTCACAGAGACTTTGGACTTACTATGCTATAGATAAGAAATTCTTGTCCCACATAGCATTTTATTTACAGCTTAATTCAGGGTGTTTAGGGCACAGAGAATGGTGACACTTGGTTTCTATTAGTCAAACTGCAGTGTTTTTTCTGCTGTTAGGAGGCAAGAGGAGTAGTGCTGGCAGGAGCCGCCCTGGTTAGCTTTGCTTAGCTTTGCCACCCAGGGCCAGAAGCTGCGAATGAGAATAGGAGGGTTGAGTCAACGCTTAAAAAGAGTTAAACAAACAAAACCAGAAATAATTTGTTTCGTAGGATGGGATTGAACTTTTGGGTCCCCACCTTTTTGTGCTTTGAGTCTATCCTAATATTCAGTTACTCACTGTGCAGAACTGCTGATGCATCAAATACTTGTGTGTGCTCTCTGAAGTCTGTGGGAGACTACTGGACCAGTAGTTTGACCAGTCCTGGCCTGTAGAAAGAAGGACATCTTTCTATATTATTAATTTTGAGAAATTTTAACATGAAAAGTAGGAGAATGTTTTCAGAATCTTGCATTAATTTTCAGTATGAAAAATGTTATGGCAGACTTGACATGCGCGAATGTGAGTATTCTGAGTGTACTTCACACCGCTGAAGAGTTTGTTGCCTTCCATTTGCTTTTAAGGGCACTAGCATCCTTTTTAACTGTGTGCTACCTGCTTACGGAAATTGAAAACACTTGCTATGTTGCTTCCTTCTGCAGGATCAGTAACTTCACAGGTAATTAAATGAACTGCCTCCTAAGCATAGATGTTTCCCTCTATCTATTTTGCACTCCTCCTTCCCACTCATCCTTTTTTATAGCCTCTGGTTATGTTAATCTGTTGAGCATTTTGATATATAAGTGCCAAGAATATGCCAAGCACTGTCCATCCCATGCAAACAGCTGCACCACAGGCTTTTTGACTGCAAAGCTTGAAATGCAAGGGCATATTCATTCAGCCAAAGTATAAGTGACAGCCATAGAAATACTTGTTTTTAAAAATTACTCTTAAATAACAGCCAGCTGTTATATAGTTTGCTTAAATTTATTGTTTTGAAAGGATGTTTGGTGCTTTAAAATTACCATACACTGAAAACGCTCTTCACCTGTGGAGTATTGGATCTGTGGTTAATATAAACGTGCAGCTAAATGACTGCCACAGATGTGTAACCTTGAACTGCTAAACTGAGCTGCAATTTATTTTGTTATGAAACATTATGTTATTCTGCAGAAATAATACAGTAAGCTGGTATACTGGATGCTGTCTCCATTAAGAAAAATGTGTTTTTGTTGTTTTTGATCTAAATCAGCATAGTTACTAGACATGTTAAATGTACTCATAACTATTCCTCAGCCTTGTGGAAATAAGTGGTTTTGTTTTCCTTTGTCATACAGAAATGTCCTTTGGAAGGTAAAGCAGATAGATATATTCCTTCCTAAAGGAATTCTTGTGTATTTCTCTTGTATTCTCCAAAAAACTCTCTGTTAAGACAAATTGGAGCACAGAGTCCCAGAATGATTGAGGTTGGAAGGAACCTCTAGAGATCATCTAGTCCAACCCCCTTGCTCCAGCAGGGACACCTAGAGCATGTGGCACAGCTTCATATCCAGATGAGTTTTGAAGATCTCCAGAGAAGGAGACTCCACAACCAGCATGTTCCAGGGCTCTGTCACCCTCATAGTAAAGAATTTCTTCCTCATATGGAGATGGAACTTCCTGTGTTTCAATTTGTAGCCATTGTTCCTTGCCCTGTCATTGGCCACCACCAAGGGGAGTTTGGCCCCATCCTCTTTATATTTTCCCCTGTGATATTTATATGTACTGATCAGATCTCCTCTCAGTTTTCTCTTCTCCAGGCTAAATAGGTCCAGCTTGTTTAGTCTTTCCTCATTAAATGCTCTGGTCCCTTCATCATCTTTGTTGCTCTGTGCTGGACCCTCTCTAGAAGCTCCACATCCCTCTTGTCCTGGAGAGCCCAGAAGTGTCCCCAATGCTCCAGGTGTGGCCTCACCAGAGCTGAGGAGAGGGGCAGGATCCCCTCACTTGACCTGCTGGCAACATCCTCCTCATGCAGGCCAGGATCCCATTGGCCTTTTTGGCCACAAGGGCATTGCTGCCTCATGGTTAACCTCATTCAGAACACCCTAATCCCTCTCCACAGAGGTGCTTCCCATCAGATCAACGCCTAATCTGTACTTGATATGTAGAAATTAGTGGTGGTAGTTTTGTCGTTCCTTTTGTTGTTGTTATTATTTTATATTATCAATTCTCCCTTCTTGCAATTTCAGTATATATTCCTGCATCAAAGAGACTCACTAATATGTTAAAGCATCCCAGCATCTGAATTCAGATAAATTTAGCACCTACTTACATTATATGATATTGTGCCATTTGAGAAGGCCTTTAGGAACCTTCTAGGAGTTGCCCCATGGTTTCGTTGGGAATTTTCTTTGGGAAACTGATTTCTCAGAGAATATGTGTGCCTGCAATATAGATTATAGTAGCTTTTTAATAAAATGGAAGTGGTTTTGCATTTGAAGTTGATGGTAATTGTGGTACTGGATGCAAGATATTGATGGTGGTAGACTCTGAGACTTTAGAATGAAATAGCTAAATAGTAGAAGTAGGGTGGCAGGAAAAAAGCGGTAGTGATATTTCTAAATAAAATTCCCATTCCTTCTTTCCAAAGTAAGGAAGGTGTGCCACAACTGTCTTATTTGTTTGAGATCTAAAGAACTTAAAATATTTGTAGGTAATGTCACCTTGAATCTTTGACTTATTTTTGGATCTTTATTGTCTCATGAAAAGAACAAGTTGTATGTTTTGAATAGCAGCTTGCTGAGTACTAGAGTTGCTATAGATTGTTGTAGAATTTGCTACAGAAAGTGGGGTTGTATTTTGCTAGTTATCAGCAGGAAGAAGTTATTTCTTCATGGCCAGCAAGCTGTTATGTTGGCTTGGTACATGTTGTCAAATTGTGTGTGGCTAATTGTACTCTGCCGATTTTCTTTTTCTTTGGCCCTTGAATTTGGGAAGAGCAGAAGCAGAAAGAGAATAACTCATTTTCCATGAGATTAGTTCCTGGTGTGACTGACCTAGTGGCTTTGTGAATGGTGGTGTTTGCACCAGGCATCATTGGGGAATGGGAGCTATGGGAGCACCTTGTCCTCTGGGTGGTTACTTGGAACCTTCTTAAAACTCTTGAATGCAACAAGAATTATTATTTTTAGATAGCTTCCTACTGATATTTACCCCATCTGTTTTAGTGTGTGAGATGATAATTCTCCAGTCCAGCAATTTTCCACCTAGAAGATGTCTGTGCAGTGGTTGTGGACTTTGTTATACTTAAATCACTAGAGTTGGCAAAAATTTATAGGGCGTTTATCTTGTCTATTTATCCTGAGCTTCTCATCAGAGTGTTACAAAGGGCTATGCAACTGTTTCTCATAGTTTCAGTCTGCTAGTACACTGAATTTGTGTACAGGCCCCCATATAAATACTTCTTTTTACATTTCCGGATTCAGTTTGCCACTAATGGGAACAAAGTGCCGATTGAAACTGAGAGGGAGTTTACTTTAGGAAGGACAGAACAAAGCTGAAGTAGCAATAATTTTCTTTCTTTGCCCATTGATCATATTGCTGAAATTTTTTTTCTTTCTTCTCTCTTTGGATCCTGGTGCCAGGGACATGAAAAATGCCTAGAACAAGATCTATTGTTCCTTTTCCCATAGTAAAAATGGCATGTGTTTTGGAGTAGTTCTGGTAATACATACCTCCAAATTGATTTTGTTTTCAAATAATGTTGTATATTCACCGTTCTTTATAGAACATTTTATATTTTATTTTTTTTTATGGCAACACTTTTGAAACAGAGACTGTGATTTGTTTGAACTTTATTGATCAATGTCAAACTGTAGTAGAAAGCCAGTTGTGCCTGTCAGCTTAATTTTTCATGAGTATGGAGTTCAAATCCTTCAAGCATGCAGTTTTGTTGCTGAAATTAATGCACTTGCTCTAAGAAGGAAATATAGCTGAAATTATAAGCACAAATACAATTCCAGTATTAATATGAATAATATTTATTCTGTTTATGACATTAATTAGTGCTTGTTATGCAAGATATTAAAAATGACCATATTTTGTTTATTGGTATACGTGGATAATTTAAATGTATTAGATTAAATGTGGAGACACTTAGATATCCTTCAAGCCTAATAATTTAGCAGATTATATATATATATATATATATATATATTTCTGATCTTTTATTCACCAGAGTATGTTCTTATTGTTTATTGAAATGTCAATAATCTGTTTAGATGTCAGGGGGGTGCCTTGATATTCTTAAGAACAGTAAAATTTTTGTGTATTAAATATGAAAAACCTCCAAAGCTTGCTAAAGCTTTTTCCAGAGAGAGATTTTTCTATTCTAGTCATGGTACTTGAACATGATCCATATGATCCATTCTTTCTCTAACTAGTCTTTTTATTTTTTGAAATGTTTTTCATAGAATAATTATACTATAGTTCAGCTTCAGTTGTTTTACTGGTGGAACCTGGATATATAGGTTCATCACATTGTGGTAATGAAAAATCTCTCTACAATTGAGGTGATCTCCAGTTCAGGTTATCAAGAACAGACTGCATGAAGCTGAGCACTGTAGTCTAAACTCACTGTTCATCCTGCTTTGAGCAAATTGTTGGCCTAGAGACTTGAGGGCCCTTCCAACCCAAAGGATACTGTTATTATATGAAAGAGCATGGAAAGTGCAGAGCAGGATGTGCTGTAAACATGAAAGGGCTAGAGACTGCTGAAAAGGATTTGGTGCAGAGCGAGGACAAGTTATTGCAATAAATTTGCAGTTAATATTTCTGTCCTTGAAATTGCCTGATATTCAAATGTTACAGGGGTTTAAAGAAAGTATTCATATTCGTATTTCACATCTAATACGTAGCTATTCATGAAGTAGCATTATCTGATTGTCACAAGTTTTCATAGAAATTCCCTACAAATTCCTCTCCTAGAGTATCTCCTGTCTCCCTTTCTCAATGCCTTTCTCTTTAAAGGTTATACACAAGCACATTTAAATTACTTTGGTTTGTTTGCATTTGAGCTTTTCATTTTTAATAGTGAAGCAAGTTCAGTCTTGAAAGTAGTTTCCTGCTTGCCTGACTGCTCCTGTTGGAAGGACGGTTAAGATCTCGGTCTTCTCACAGGAATCCTCTGGATAATGCTCTTTTTTTTTTTTTTTTTTTTTTTTTTNTTTTTTTTTTTTTTTTTTTTTTTTTTTTTTTTTTTCCTCCTTGTATTTCATTTTGTCATGAAAATGGGTGGTGTGATATTAATTGTCAACTTGTATAGTTCTCTTTCCTGATATTGTCTGCTGTAGTTAGAGAGATCCATAATACTGGTTAGCTCATTTTCTATTGAGTGCTTTGTTGTTTTCTATCCTCTTCTTTCCATCACTTTTGATCTAATTTTTTAGGTATTCCTAATACAACTTAATGATCTGTAGTTGTCCTCATCCCTATTTTTTCCTTCCTTCATTGCTTACAACAGATGCCAGGGTTTTGGTTTTCCACTCAAATAGTGCCTTTCCTTGTCTTGATAGATTTGCTTTTAGAGTTCTTGCTTGTCTGATTCTGAGCTTCATGGGCTGGCTCTTTTTGAGTTCTGGGATGAAAACTGCTGTTTCCTTTCTCAGAGTTCATTTTGTAAATGTAAATTTGTGTCCTTCTTGGCAAGTCTTGTTTCCAGTCATTAACTGTTTTGTCATTCCTGTACTTATTCTTTGCATGAAGTAATTTTTTAAATGTAGTAATAATAAAAAATGAAGGTCACCTTATCTAGGGTCATGTCCAGATCAATACCTTTTTCACTTTCACACTCAATTTTTCCTTTATGTGGCTAGTGGAGAGAAGGAAGAAGAAAATATTTTACATCTGCAGCATTTACACCACAGATGTATGTGGCTTGAAGTAATGAGATCCCTGCACAACCTGAGGAACAGCTGTAACAGGAGGAGGATGCTGAAAATAAGGAGTGAAACAAGAGACAAGTTGTTTGGAAGTGAGATGGCAGAAATTGTTGGTGTTGGTGACTTGAAAGCCTCGGTTGTTTGTTCTCAGAGTTATACACTCTTTGTACCTCATGAAGAACCAGGGGCAAGGCATTGTTATTTAGCAGAACAGATGCTGAAGTGAAATTCTGGGAGCAGTGCCATTGCAATGCACCATTCCATCAGTATGTTTGGAAAGCTGAAATTGTTCCTCTGAATTGTTCTTCATTTGCTCCCAGCAGTTTGATTACCTAAAATGTAGATTTGCAGGTCAGGTAATCCCTATGTGATAGAAACTAGGCTAGGTAAGCTGAAATAGAAATAACTGTGTGTGTGTGTATGTGTGCGTATGGTGGTGGTGGAGGGGGTGGTGTATGTGTGTTTTTTTGGTTTTGTGCTCCTTGCTATGGAATACTATGAAATATTTGTTTTAAGGAAATGCTACTGTGCGAACTTCAGAGACAGCAGAACAATTATTTTGACATATATGTCAAGTTACTTAACCTTTCCCTTTGAATTTATAGATAATAAGCTAATACATCTTCTCCGTTAACTAGATAATTGTCCCCCAAATATTGCTGTGGATTGACCCATAAACTGTTGAAAGTAAGAAATAGTTAACATAGTAAAGGTCCTACTTCATAAAATTTGAAAGAAAGGCAGTTTAGTGCATCAGGCTTATTTAATTCTTTAGTATGTCCTTTCCCTTCTTTTTCCTTCTCTGTATGTTAGATTAATTCTTGAATATTCTAGATTTATGCAGAGAAGACCATAATTGAGTTGTATTTCTTAAAACCCAATCCTCTTGTGCAAACTATATGGAAAAAATAACATGATTTAACAATACCTGTTAGCGCTTTTTTATACTTTTAATTCTCTTCTACTTGACTGTCTGTCTTTTAGGATAAACTTAAATGAATAGCAGACTCGACATAATTTGTACTTGATTGGTTTTAGTTTAGCTGTAGATATTTATACAGATATTTATCTGGAGATATTGTAGATAAGACTAGTAGTCCATATCTATCCATATTTATGGAATAAGAGATAGTTTTGAGAAGTGTTAAAATAGATGCAACTCATTGCATTAAGTTTTGGCTTCTCCTTTTGGTCACTAGTACTGGGTGCCCCACTATAGAAGTGTCTGTTTGGACTGAGTGGCACCTAGCATACGTAAATCTTGTGCTCCTTGGTTTTCAGAGCCTTCCTCATGAAAAATAAGAAGATTTTTAAGAAGCATAATCTTTTCCCTCCCACAAGGACAGCTGTGTGCTTTGTGCACAGTATGGATTCACTAATATGACACTACTGATGATCTTTGTTCTTGAATTTAGCATCACAGAACTTGCAGTTAAACATTGCAACATATAAATCCCCATTAAGAGATCTTTGAAGGCTGGAATACAGATGTAGATCTTGTTTTATAGTGCTAGAAATTGCTAGATGTTTACATATGCCACCCAGTTCTTTTTCATACATTTGCTCTTTGAATTATGTCTTTACATTTTTAGTGTTGAGGATTCTCTTAAAAATAAATTAAAAAAAAAAAATTATAGTGGTTGACCCTAATGTAAAACCCCCAGTTTTACATTGTGACCTAATTGGATAGTTTTAATTTAATTAACAAAACCAGTAGATGAATTCTAAGCAGAAAGAGTTTAAAATACTTAAGTTGGGTAAGCATTTTTTATGGTTAGGGCTGCATGCCTGTACCCATAGAGATAAATAGCTAGAGGCTGGGGTTTTCTTAGCAGCTGGAGCCCCAAAAGTCCTTTGATGTTCCTGCTGGTTACCCAAATTGATTCTGCCCCCAGAAAGCTATGACTTACATTTATGTAACTAAATGCGGATGTTGTATAAGCAGTCTTTCCCGAAAGCTTTGGATTAGAAGCAGTGGTGTCCTAAACAATGTTAACAGTTTAGTTAAAGGGCACAGAGGAATGATGGCTGGGCAGTTAAAAATGAACAAACAACCTCCCTCTTCTCCAGTGCAATTAAAAGTCTCCCTGGATTAGAATAGTTTTGACATGAGATTTTCAGTTTACTCTGAGAAATAAACTGAAACTGAACTGAAACTCTGGGAAGTAGTATGCTGCTTTTGCATTCATTGATATTTTTTGGGTGTGTGTGTATGTGTGTGTGTGTGTGTGTATATATATACATACAAAAAAAAGATTTGATCTATCTATCTGTATAAATTCAATCTATATAGATCTCTATAGAGATATCTTGAGATATCTATAGATATCTCTATAGAAAAATTCTATATAGATTTTTTTTTTTCCCCCAAATCTAACTCTTTACTGCTGGAATAACCAGCCTTAGAAATCAAGAAACATTGCTTTGCTTACTCCTCCACCCCCGACACAGACACCAATGCCTCATTTTAAATATCCAATGACTTGATTTTAGTGATACTGAATGTCGTTGTGAGGCCTTGTATCCTTGTTTGGTATTTCCTTTTCATAGAATCATAAAATTATGGTTGGAAAAAAACTTCTAGATCGAGTCCAACTAAGTCTTCCACTTGCTGAAGTCACTTCAGTTACTGAATAGAAGTGGATTGTTTGATTTATCATGGTCAATTCAGGATTTTGTCCAAATAAGCAGGGTCAATATGAAAATGTTTTGTGAAAGGAATAAGAGAAAATCAAATATTCACTGGAAAATAAACTTGGGAGATACCCATGACTACAAACTGCCAATACAGTTATGGCTTTTCAAGACAAGATTTTGAAATAAAATAGAGCTGTTAATAAATAATGTGAGCAGGAATTCAGTATAGCATTTTAGATGCATGTTTGCATCCTTCTGCCTATCCTGTAGAGCAGACTGTTAAACATTAGTGGCAACAAGGCGCGTCTCTTATGCATGTTAATTCATTATAACTTTTTTATAAGCACAATTTGTACCTGTCTCTCGGTGGATTAGGCAAATGGCATATGAGGAATGAGTTGTTAAGCATCATCAGGAGTTGAGCTTTGCTAATTAACACATCCTCATGTGCCAGCTCCTTTTGGTCCATATAAATCATGCTGCTTTCTCCCTCAAGCTTTTGGGCTCTGTGGGACTGTGGAGCAGAGCCTAGAGATCAGATTTCTTGCAATTAAATGAAGAACATGCATGGTTTTTTTCATAGTTACCAAAGCAGGGATGCTGCCAAGCATCTAATTGGTTAAATAAATAATCCAAAGCTTTTATTGCTGAAAACCTTTTTTTAAATTTAATTATTAATGCTGTATCACCCTCCAAATCAGAAGCGGTTAATGACCGATTTGCCTGAGGCTGATAATTTTTTCCAATCAGCTGTAAATTTCTGTGATGACTTTTTTTTTTTTGCAAACTTGTAGTTTGTGTAGTCTATTTTCTTAGTAAAATGGTGCCAAATGTAAAACAATGTTGCTTTTGTAAGACAGCACTGAAAAAAAGGTCCTAATGCAATCATGCATTTTTGGTTTTATTTATTTCTTTAAAATAGTTAATTCCATTGATGAGAATGGATATGAAAAACATTTCTGTAGGAAAGAGGGGGCAGAGAGAAGTATTTTTAGAGAACTGTTTGGTGTAGATAAGATTTTATATTTAATAGTAATGGATAATCTGTGTTCTAATGTTGAATTATGCACTTTTTACTACCTAGAACTGTTACCAGCATGTGAGACTTAAGTGAAATAGCTACAAGGTACATTGTTTTGGCTCTTGACAGATGTTTGAAAACTCTTTTTCTTTTGAAAGCCTTTCTGAAGGGGCTATGCTGTAGCCATGGCAAATAGCTGAGCCCCTTGGTCAGGAGTCACTTGCAAGGAGACGCGGATGAGTGAGTGCCAAGAGGTAAAGGTTTTACCTGCGACCAAGACTCTGTTCTGTGGAGAATAGACTAAGCAGTGGGAGGAAATGTGACCAAGCCTTAGGAAATCGTGAAGGCAGCGGATAAGGGAGGTGTGGAGCTGTTGCTCACTGATTGCCCACAACAGAAGACCTAAGATGAGCTTGAAACTTGAAGCCGTGGTAGGCACTTGAACCTCCAGGCATGAGGTGCCGCAGGAGGTTGTGGAGGCAGATGACAAGGGACAGGATCAAGGAGGGGCCTGTTAAATTCAGGGACACCTGTTTATCTCTCTGTAGATAAATAGTACTAAATACAAGTACTGAAAGTATCATAAGTAGATACTGAAAGTACTCACCTCAAAAATCCCCCATTAAAGCATGCTAGCTGCCAGCAGAGCTGTAGGAACTGTGGTAGTCTGCAAAAATATCTCTTATTGCTCTGTTGGAGATGGAGGATGGACCTCTGGGGAGGACCCTGTGGGGCATTTCTTATGTTCTAAGGGAAAACAGCACTGAGAGAGATGTGAAACATTTTTAACATTGTAAGTTTTAAGGCTTTTGATGAATTCTTCTACACATATTCTTTAATACTAAAGAATGAAAAGTTCCATCTTCTGGCTAAAACTCCAACCCTTAATTTAGGATAGTATTTGAGGGAGAAGGCAAGTAGTAACACTTTGGCGTTCTGATAGTATCTAAGCTACAGGAGCAATCTCTTGGGATCATAAAAAGGTGGATACATAGGACAGCTGTAATGATGTGTGACCACAAATTGCTCAAATACTTTTTTTTTTAAATGCCTGTCACCTGACCCAGCCCTCTCTAACTGTGAAAGAGTGTGATAAGTAGTTTCAAATAATTAGATTTTTGTACATGATGTGAACATGATGTGATCATACATGATAGGGAACATAGAATCATAGAATCCTTAAGGTTGGAAGGGACCTCTAGGGAGCATGTAGTCCAACCCCCCTGCTCCAGCAGGGACACCCAGAGCACGGGGCACAGGGCGGCATCCAGGCGGGTTTGGAAGATCTCCAGAGAAGGAGACTCCACAGCCTCCCTGGGCAGCCTGTGCCAGGGCTCTGGCACCCTCACTGTCAAGAAATTTTTCTTTAAGTTCCTGTGGAACTTCCGATGCTTCAGTTTGTGGCTATGAAAATAATGTGGCCAAGATGAGATATTTGCAATTTTTGTGCATTTGCAATTTTCGTGTAGTCTTTAAACTTTTTCCTTCTATTCCTTATAGCTAGGTGAAAGATTCTGACAAACAAAAGGAGGAGGGAACTCCCTTGCTCATTTATTGTATTCAAAAAAGGCTGTTAGATGCATGGAGGGAAAACCAAGACAGTCTTAATTACTTTTTTTATTCTGACGGCAGAAGATTATTAATAGCAAGGTAGCATTTTTAGAAGTACATGACCTTTAAGTGACTTTTAACGTTTTTAACTCTATTTCAGCAAAATGTTGATGTAAGAACTCCCCGATTACATTAAAAATCAGGTCTGTTTTCCTCACAGAGTTCTAGTAAGGTTGTAAAATCAACAATATGTTCTTTTTCAGTACAATGAAGGGAATTCTTTCTTTAGCTTTTAGGGGAATAGCTCTCTTTATAGATGTTTTTATGAAGTCTGCATGCATAAGCCTATCTAACTAGAATTATACTGCAGAGAATGGTATCGCATTGACTCTTGGGCAATTACTGACTAGATCAGTTGACTTGATTGATCTTCTCCATGTTCTCTGTAGCAAGTATGTTTGCATGATATAGTTTTGTCAGTGGAAGAGAGGTCTGAGCGTGTATAGGGAATGTAAAGATATAAAGGTAAAGTATGATTAGTGTAGAATTTTTTTTTTCCTAATAATATTGTGCCTTATGAAGAAACATAGAGAATGAAGTTAACGCTTGCTTAAACTAATAGTTTTAGATTGTGAGTCCATAAGATGACCATCATTGCAGCACTCAAATTACTAGGTGGTAGTAACAGTTTCTGGGTAGTGAAATGAGCTGCTTAGGATACGATGTTCTATGTCTCCATTTTAAGCTCCTTCAGTGTACAAGTGTTCTTGAAGCAGAACTGTAGTGATATGGTCATGTCTGGGATTTTTCTCTTTAAAAGCCAAATCTTGGTTTTGCCTCCCCATGGAGAGCTTCAGCTGAAACATGAAGTAGAGCAGACTTGCACAGCAGCAGTAGCTAGATCGTGTATCAAGCCTATAGAGGACTAGGTGTGCCAAGACTTACCTTGCTATGCAGCCAGTGTATTGGCTGAGGGAATAAACTCTGCCTGAAGAACATAATATCTGTATATGTGCTAATTTTTGGCAAAATGACACTTACAATATAAAAAAAAAATAAAAAAACCAAGCTTTGTTGCCACTTCTTTTGAAAGGAGATGGTGGGCATGCTTTTAAAAAAAGGAGTGACGGCATGATGAATTGATCAATTGATCACACAGGCAATGTAAGTGAGACTGCTGAATCTAAAAGGTTGAAGCCAAGCACCTAAAAATGGCATATTGTCTTTCTATATTTGTCTAGGAACTTGAGCAGTCTGTGATTTTTTTTTTTAATTTTTTTATATGTGGGTATACAGGTGATAATGACAAGTCTCTTGTCTGACATAAAAATATTAATCATGACACTAAGAACTATCCATATAATTTATATTATACATATCTTTATTTCATGCTGTTTATTGTCAACTATTAAATGCATTTTTTGTCAGTGCCTTTGACAAATAATTCTTCAGCCAATACCGCATAAACTTGGTGATTATTTGTGCAGGAAGAGAAGGTTCATAAATAAATCCAATATATTACTCTGTAGTGAAATATTTCGCACTTTAAAAGTAGTTATGCTTTTCTGTTCTAGACACTTCCCTAAGTGTGGGAAGGATTTTATTACTTCGGCCACTGACTTGACAGACCTATTGTATCTCTCATACATTTGATTTTCTGCTTTAATTGATTAGATTACACTTGGTCATGCCCCCGCTAGCTAGTGGAGATGCATGGTAAGGAGACAGTGGACAGAGAGTACAATCAGGAGGGTGATTTGCTTCTGAAATGGTGAAATGGGAACGCAAGGGTTATCTGCCCCTCTCACTCTTGCCCTCTCCCAGCTCCCTAAGAGCTCATGCTTCTGCTGTTGCACTGCCCTTAACCTAGGGATCTTGCTCTCGTTGACCCTGCTTTGAGCAGAGGCGTTAGACGAGACCTCCAGTGGTCCTTTCCAACCTCATTTATTCTGTGATCCTAAGTGATATCTATATATTGCTTACTTCTAAATGTACAAGCCTACCAGGCTGATCATTGTGGCTCTACTGTCATAAGATGACCCACTATTTTTATATTAAGCCGATGCCTTAAATAGAATAATTTATTTATGCTTGTTCAGTTGAAATGTATAACATTTGAATATGGTGATGAGTATTTTGGGTGCATTTCATTGGGATTTATATTTATGCATCTTAATGTAGTTCTGTATTAAGTATTCATTAATCTTAATTGATTTTGAGTTTTTTTCTAATCACTGAGGTATAATGACCGTAACAGAAAATTAGAAGTCTTATTACTTGCTGAAAGGGATTTTGAATTATACTACAAAGGGAACATGTATTTATATACATGAAGAATTTTCTTCACAATTTCCATCTTTTCTTGCCTGTTGATATCTTTCCTTTGTAGGTAATTAGATGGACCTACTGGGAATTCTAATGGAGGGTGAGGGCCTCTGGCAGAATTGTGAAAAAGCCATAATGCTTAGTTTTATCTTGGTAATTTTATTATCAATAAATTTTTAACCAGCTCATAGAACTTTTTGTCCACAACCAACATGCTTACTATTTTGTTTTTATAAAAATAACTAACTTTTTTTTTTGTCTCAGATCATTGTACCTCTTTAATATCTTTTAACTTAAAAAGAAAAAGAAAACACTAATAAATTGCATCTTTTCTCCAATGTTCCTAGTTTCCATGTTAAGTTTAGTAGCTGGGATCAATCTACCATTTTTCCAGTGCCTCACTTTGTCATTTACTTTATTGGAGCATTTGCACATATTGCATTGCTTATCTCTATACCGAGCATTGCACGCTAACTATATGCAATTTCTTTTATAAAGAATGTACTACTGTATGTCTATTTTGAGAAGGGAAATGATATAAAATATTAGTAAGCATTTCCTGATTTTCACATTGTACCTTTTAAATAGAGGGTAAAAGCGAGACTTGCAGTAATGAAGAGTCATAATCATGGAATGTCCTTTCATTAAACACAGAAAGCACAAACAACAAGGTAAATTGTTTTCATCTTCAAATAAAGCCATAGACTAAAAAAAGGAATAGCGTGTAAATAAAATAATAATAAAAAAATCATACTGTTATGAACGATGGTATTTGTGCTAGTTTTTTTTATGGCATTGTAGCAAAGATGATTAGAATGGGAGGGTAAAGGGATTTGAAGATGGTGATGTGTAACTCTTCTGAGGAGGGACTGAATGGGAGAAAGATTTGATGATAGGTGAGCAGGAGTAGCTGAATGTAAAGAAAAGTATGAAAGGAAAGTGGTGGCCAATTTGGGAGGAAGTAGGGCTTGAAAGAACATCAAATTTTGCTTTTAGCATACCTGAAACCTTTAGAAAAGGAATGTAAATTGTGTCTTAGTGAAAATGATGCACTGCAACAACAGTTGTTTGCAGCCATTTGTTGAGTGGTTGAGAACAGGTCACACCTGGCTCTTTGGTGGCCGATGAGGGATACTGCAGTAACTGCAGATACATTGTGCTTTGTCTCTTTAAGCAAGTATTGCATGGATGGTTATGAAGGGACAGATTGTCAAACAAAAAAAAAAAAAAAAAAAAAAAAAGTATGTGGACAGACTATTTGTACGTTAGATAGGTCTTGAGTTTCAGCTGCTTTCTGTATGTTAGCATGAGTGCATATCTATATGTAGTGTTCCTCATGCTTGTGTCTAGTTCTGGCCTTCATCTTCTCCAGCAAGTTGAACCATAGAGTGACTGACAACTACCTTTGTGGAAAGCACCCACTATGCTAAACATTTGTGAAACTGAAGCGCGCATGGCAGGGGAGAAGGTGATTTAGGAAAGTGACTGCTAAAGTAAAAAGTTATAACTAAGTTCTGAAAGAACAACATTCTTTCCACTTAAAACTACAAAATATTTTCAAAATATAAATAACTCCAGGTCTTTTAAACAATTATGCCTTCAGGAAGCAGACATCTCAAAAACATTTTTGTTTCTCGGGGACTGTTTCCAAGAAGTAAAATACTAATTGTTTTACAAAGCACCTTCAGGTAAATATTTCAACATTTTCAGTGCGTCTGTAAATACGAGATTCTAAAATTCAGTAGTTGTCTTGTTTATGCATCTTTTCACAATACTTAAAAAAAAAAATCTTTTTTTGCTGCATGCAAAAAGTTATGAGAAAACCAGAAATCATTCAGTTTCCATTTTTTCTACTTCTAACTGATTTTTCCTTTAAATTAAAAAGTTATTGTTCTATAAACTGTGTGCTTTTGTTATTACAGATGGGTCAGTTTAAACTTGTTTCTGGCCTCAAATTTTCTTCTCCCCTCCAACTTTTCTTTACCTTGGAGCTCATGCAGCCTGTGTGAAATTTGGAACAAAGCAGTAGTTGGTTGGTTGTGGTTGAACATGTGTTCTGCTTTTTTTATAGATGTTCTGGCTGTCCTTGGTTATTGCAGATATACTTAAGAGGAGAAAAGCTCTAGTACTTATTTTTATTCCTTTATTCCTCTTGCAGACTAAGACGGAAAAATTGTCTTGTTTTGCATCTGTTACCCTCTTGTTGGTCCTACTTCATCTGACAAAGTGCTGGACTACTTATGACTCTCTGACTCTTACCCCTGCTTAGAGGAGGTTTTAAAGTATTAGGAAGTTGCTATTTCTAGCCATTTTACTGAAGAGTGTTTAGCTTTTTCAAAACCCAGATTGAAAAGTTTGTGTGCTTATGTCTGGCAAAGAGCAGCTTCTTGCTCAGCTTCCCTAAGTCCTCCTTCCAAACAGCTGCTGCTGAATAGGGAACTCAAATCTGAGGAATGCTAGCTAGGAAAACAGTGTAGGTTGAACACACATCACTAATTCTGCCTTTTTTTTTTTTTTTTTTTTTTTTTTTTAATCTCAGCAAATTGGTTTTTTGTGCTTGACACCTTGAATGGATTAGGGTTAAACAACTTGATGGTGATGTGAGGTCACTTCCAAGAATTAGTTCCTAATGCTTCCTCATGCATGCAATCATTCCTCCCAGTCTTTCATTTTTAAATTAGTTGTTGCCTTGAACATCTGGTAGAAAAAATTCTTCGCCTTGCAGAATGTAGCAGGTAATATATTGAAGAGGAATTCTGGAAGAATTACTATGATACTTAAATTTGCAGAGCCTTGCTATTCAAAAGTATTTGAGAGCTCAGAAGATATCTCGCCTATGTCTTTTTTGTTTGTTGAAGTAAGAACTTAGGATTCTCATTAAGAAACCAGATAAAAAATGGAAAAAAATGCTTTGTAAAGTTGGGTTGCTAGAATAGTGCAATAAAATTTTGAGTACTGTTAAAAGTGGGCTGCAACTTGAGCTTTACTAGCTTAATTTTGTTTGGAAGGTGGCTTGCTGTGAATGATTTTGCTCAAGATTTCAGAGGTGTTGATTGCTGTGTTTCTTGTATTTCTGGAGTTCAGAGAGTCCAATATGTAATAATGATTCTTTAAAAAAAAAAAAAAAAAAAAAAAAAAAAAAAAAAGAGAGAAGTAGTGGATCTTTGAGCAAGTATTATTAGAGTTTTTTTTAAAGAGGAAGAGCATCTAGTATTTCAGTAAATATTACAGATTGTACCTCTTGGTGATTTTTCTTGAAGACCAAATTCAGTTATCTTGCGAAGAAAAGCTTACTGATATCTGTAGGTAAGCCTACCTTGGACAAGTCTGAAACTCCCATTTGGATGAGTAAAGAATTAAAATCATGTAATCATGTCATCTTTCTGCAACACATACTTCTCCTCTATTTCTTTTTTTCACATTATTAGTTTCAGAAGGTCTTGATTCATTTTCTAAAGTTTAATAAATAGAGCCACTCCATGAAACAAATGGTTTAAAAATAGAACTGCCTTGGAAGGATTGAGCAGATGAATGATTTTCTTTCTTAGGATGGAACTATTGGAAATGTTATATTCATTGAAAATTCACTTCCTTTGCTCCCCTTCCCAGTATTTTAAGCATTAGCTTCAGCTCGTTTCTCAGTACCCAATGTCTCACTTTCTGATTGTCAGCGTTTCTTATGAGATGGAGAATTAGCTTCCTCATTAGCCCTTTGGGAATAATTATAGACATTGAAAGGCTGAAGCTGGAGCTGAATGAATTCCAATCTTTTTTTTTTTCTTTTCTCTCTCTCTCTCTCTCTCTCTCTCTCTCTCCTGGAGAGCAATGGGAATTCTTATAGTGATTTGAATGGAATTTTTACTGCGGCTGAAACTCTGCAGCTCTACTTGTTCCTTTGCAACCAAGAGGACAGCTCTGGCATCCTTAACCAATTATACTCTCTAAGTGATCAGACCACACATCAGAAATGGTGTATCTGTAAAATGATAAGTTGAAAAAAAAGAAAACAAAGCTGTTCCCTTTGGTTATGCTGGTGCTAATCAAGGTCATGTTTGCTCTGAGACAACTTCTATTAAATACATTATAAAGGTGTGGAACTTAAGTTTGTGTCCTGACTTCTTCCACGATTTCCTTCTTTTAAAGCTTTAACATGAACACAGGTAAAAAAATATTTTGATAAAGGGCTGATGTAATCTGTTTGATAGAAAACAGGCTAATGCACAGTGGGAAAATGTGCCAGAAAGTGTGAACAGTGTCACCATATGCAATTTATCACAGAATGCTTGCAGTTGGCAGGGAACGCTGAAGCAAATCTACTCCAACTGCCTTGCTTAAGCAGGATCAACTAGAGCATGTTGTGCAGGACCCTCTCCAGACAGCTTTTGAGCACCTCTAAGGATGGAGACTCCACAACCAATCTGGACAACCTCTTGCAGTACCCAGTCAGCCGTATAATGAAGAATTTTTTCCTCCTGTTCAGTCATAATTTCCTGTTTTTCTATTTGTGCCTCTTGCCTCCCCTCTTTACACTGGGCCCCACTGAAATGAATCTGCCTCCCTCCTCTTTACACCCCCACTTCAGGTATTTGTAGGAATTGAAAAGATCCCCCTGAGCCCTCTCTGCTCCAGGCTGAACCATCTCAGTTCTCAGCCTTTCCTAATATGAGAGATGCTTCATTAAATTCATCATCTGCACTCAACTCTTTCCAGTAGCTCCAGGACTCTTTTACTGAGGAGTTCAGAAGTGGATGCAGTGCTCTGGATGTAGTGTCCCCCAGGCTGAGTTGATCTTTTTAAGACAACCCAGGATATCACTGTCTGCCCTTATCCCTCAAGAGCACGTGGGTGGCTCATGGTCATCTTGTTATCCAGCAGGACTCCCAGATGTCCCTCTGCAAGGCTACTTTCCAGCAGGTCAGCCACCAGCATGTACTAGTAAGGGGGTTATTTATGATCATGACCCTCGAAGCTCGGCCTTTCAAAGAGTTTTCAATCCATCTCATTATCTATTCATCTAGCCTGTACTTGCTGAGCCTGGTTTGGGAGACATTTATTGAAGTCAAGGTAGAGAACATGCACTGCTGTTCTCTTATCTCCCCTGTTGGTTATTCACAGGTTTTTTAAGCCTAATTTTTCCCATTGTGAATCTATGCTGACTGTTCTTGATTGTCATCTTATCCTCCATATACTTGGCGAGGATGTACAGGCTGAGCTATTCTGTTCTGTTTCCAGGGCTGGGAGGTGAGGCAGACTTGGGAAAAGTCTTATGCCTAAAGGGGTGTGTGAGGAGACAATCCTGTTGAGTCATGGGGTTCAGGTCAATCTTAGTTCCAGATCTGGGAAACAGTGCAACAGTTTTTACCTAAGGGAGTGGGTGTGAAGGAAATGTATGTGAAGGAGTTGCTCACGTTGTCATGGGGATCAAATCAGATCCACCAGGGTAAATCTGACCTTAGTTCCAGACTTGGTCAGTGGTTTATAAGCTGAAGGGTCACTTTACAGAACTTCCCAAAGGAGACCCTCCCATTGAGTCATATGATCAGAAGGTTCAGAGAGGCGCCCCCCTCACTTCCTAAACTCCCCTGGGGAGGAGCTGAGGTGCAGCTGGATACCATCTCAGCTGATGGTTTGTTTCTATGGGATTTGACACACACAGACTATGCTCTGGTCAATAATTTAGAATATTCTTTATTAAAGCAGGTAAGCAGAGGGATAAGTTGTTCAACAGGTTCAGTGTCAATATGAGAATAAACCACTCCACCAAGAAGAATCTGAAAGCTAAATCCCAATCAAAAGACTAAGTCCCAAAACTCACGTGTGCAAATCTTTTACCCAAAAAAAAAAAAAAAAAAAAAAAAAAAAAAAAAAAAAAAAAAGGAAGAAAGAGAGAGCTCTTGACTTCCATGAGTTTCCTCAAGTGGTGTCCCAGCCCAGCAGAGCTCTTCAGTGCAGGTCTGCTCATTTTGAGGAGAACTTGGCTCCAACTCAGAAACCTCATGGGAGTATTTTTTTTTGACCTCATTCTGATTTGACCTAGGTGTATTTTTTTTCTGGGTGTTTTCATCATACCATAGATGAAAGTATTTGATGTTCCCATGTACATTCTGCAGTTAGATAAGCATGTATGCTGTGTCAAGTCAATTTTGTAGCTTCACTGCGATTCAATGTCTCAAGGTCTAAGCTGCCTTACAGCTCCTCAGAACTGTTGGCAGGCACCAATTAACCCTTTTCACCAAAGGAGGTGAGGAGAGTTGGAGTGCCTCTACCACAGTGTTACAGAAGACTTCTGATATTACTAAAGGTGTCCCTCAATAGGCTTTCAGGTCGATAGAGAAAATACTTGTTGACTAACTTCCTTCTTTAGCTTTCACTTGTAACTGCATCTTTTTTTTCCCTCCTTGATAAAGAGGGCTTAATTTATGAATTGCAAGCAAAGCACTTTATCAGGTAATGGTAAGAAATCTTTTATGTCCCCAAAAGAAGGGTGTACAAAGAAGCTACTTAACACATGATGACTTGTCATAAATTTTCTCTTTCGATGTTATTTATTTGTTTTCTTCAATGCTTCTGTTATTGAATCAACAATTTTTCTTTGATCTTCTCTCAGTCTCGAATGGGGACTGCTTTTCCACTTTGAGGCTCTAATGTTCTTTCCTATTAATGTTATATATGAAAATGAGGCATTCTTTTCAGTACTCAGCATAAAAAAGAAAGGTGATCCTATATTTTGTGCAAAGGAAGACAACAGGTACACATAGCACCAACGTACCAAGAAGTGTTTATTGCTTTCTTTTATTGTTCTTATTTGAAATGGAAGACACAGTCTTTTAGTTGGTAGGAGACTAAATGTTTACCAAGCTTTTGTTTTGTGCATATGAAATCCATTCTGACTGCTCAAAGAATTATGATCAGCCTTGCATAGAGATATTTGCATAATGAAGTAAAAATAGAGTGCTCACATTTATCATCCTTGTTCTATTTGGTCTCTGACTCCAGAACTGCCTAGCTTTGTGTCCCAAACCATGATGATTTTCTCATCAGCTCTTTTTTTTTTTTTTTTTCTGCCTAGTTTCAGACCTGAAACACAAAGCACAAGGCTCGTGGATATTATGGGAAGAATCTGGCCAAAAGAGGAAAAGACAAACCTTTCAGATTTATCTCCATTGTAGTGATTTGTAAGAGAGTTTGAAAAATTTCTTTTTGAAAGTTGGAATAGGAAATTTTCTTATAGATTGCCGAATCTGAATAACGTATTTAAGATGAATTTCAAGGAATGGGGGAACACTGTGAAATAGCTTAAAGTTACTCTAACAGAATGTGCATTGGAAGAAACAAAGAATATTTGCATATTCACATTCTGATTTTAAGTAGTTGGGGCACGTTTGGTCTGAGACGCACTTGTTCTAGGTACAACCCAGTTAATAGGCTGAATGGTCTCTGGACTCACTGGAGTAACCAGTTCATTTTAGTGACCATTTCAAGGTAATTTTGGAAACATTTAGAGGTAAAGGCAAAAGGCATATTTGACAGTGTCATCTTTGTGGGGTTTTTTGCTTGGCACTAAGTGGTGATAGTAGTAGTCATGTCTGCCTGGTTTTGGTTTCCTTTCCAGAATACGGAAGGACTGTGGAATAAGAAGGAAGCATAAAGTGTGGGGGGGGAAAAAAAAGAGAGAAAAAGGAAATGAAAAAAAAATATATAAAAAACACAAGTGTCTATTAGAATTCTTATTTGGAGAGAGGAGTTTCATATTCATTGAAAACCTCAGAAAAAACAACAAATATTTTATGCTTTTAAAAACATCTCAAAACTAGAAGAATTGATTTTGAAGTGTTTTGCTATTAACAGGATAGTATAGTTCTGAGATTGGTTCCAACAGTTCAATAATTTTAAATTGGTTAAGATAGAGCAGGAAGAATAACAGAACATGTGAAGTACTTATCAGAAATCCTTAATATTTGTGAAAGCAGAAGCCTCACTCTTTTTCACATGAGAAGCAATGTGAAAAAAGGTAGGATAACCCAAAGATATCTTAAAATGTAATTACATCTGATATGGAGCTGCAAGCATTATTTATATGCACATTTAATGCATTGTATGAATAAAGCAGAACTTGGAAGCAGTCTGAGGGCTTAAATGAGTATTTTCCCATTTCCCAACACATTCATATTTTTGTTTCAACTCACCTGAGATATTATAAAAGATTATCATTGTTTTCCAAAACATATGTAGTTTTTTAAATTGTTATTTTGTTAATATCATCTTTAAATACCATTTTAACTTTTTTTTTTTCATGGAATAGTTCAGTTATTTGCTTCTATGCTGTCCAACTTTCATTTATAGTTGCTATGTGTCAGTGCATAAGACAATGGAGTCATATGCCTCGAGTATAAGGCATATGGAAAGCAAAATTCATATGTTCAAAAAAAAATCAATCTCAATTTTCAGTCTCTTGAAAAAGATCAATCCCTGTGGTAGAAAGTTAGAGACTCTGCTAAGGTATGGGGTGGGAAAAGCATTGACAAAGGTAGGGCAACTAGCTGTAGGCTCAGGGCATGTGTTCAGCCACTGTCATTGGCACTGTTAGAGGTTTGAACCCTCTTCTCACACATAGTTTGAGTATTTTGCAGAATTATCTGCATTATGCCTCTTTGTGTGGTGTCATGTCAAGCTCTCCTGAATTTGAAGAAGGATGAGGATTTGGAGAACATGGCAACTTGCCAGCAGTCTTATTTATATTTCTGAAGGAAGGATTGGTTCTAGCAATAGGATAGGATAGAATTTCCATTTTCAAGTCTGGTTGCCTCTTCTCTCTTCTCGTTTGTGCTATTTATTCCCGCACTTGTTCTTGGAAGATTTCAGGGACATGCTCTAGCGCAGATGCACAAAATCAGATGTCTTCTCCTTCATACATAATTACAAGTGTTTGGAAAGAGTGGATTTGGAGAGGTGCTTGCATACGGGGCATAGCTCCTTCCATCCTGTCCTGGTAGGCAAAATCTTTTGTGTTGCAACTCAACTGAATGTTGCCAAGGCATTTATAATAGGAGTTTCCTGTGTATCAGGCAGTTTGTTACTGTTAGTTCTGTATGTGTTACTGATTTGTACCATTAATGGTAAATTAACATCTAAATTGCAAGTGTTGGATGGTGAATTGTCAAACATAATGAGAGCAAATGCCAGATAATGAAGTTAACATTGCATTTCATCCAGTAGAACCCTTGGGATAACATATTTAATGTTTTACCTACTTTTCTGCAAAAATTCCCACAAATTTTTTAGTGCAAAAATTCAGGTCATCCCTAATAATAACTTTCGAAGCCTTTCGTCTCTTTTGATGTATATGATGTAGTTATGTTTTCATATGCAACAGGTATCTTAAGCAAATCTGAAATACGAAAGCAAAATCAGGTCTATGTATTCTAATTTTGCTGCCTTGGGTGAAACATCAGTATATAAATGCAAATCATGCTTTTTTCAAGGCATTTTTTTTTTCTAGGGAGTGGTTCAACTCCTAAAAACAATCAAACAAAAACAACGCAACAAAGCTATGGAGGCAGCATAAAGCAT
Organism: Nothoprocta perdicaria; assembly: GCF_003342845.1. Taxonomy (NCBI): domain Eukaryota; kingdom Metazoa; phylum Chordata; class Aves; order Tinamiformes; family Tinamidae; genus Nothoprocta; species Nothoprocta perdicaria. Next base: position 3,175,341 of record NW_020455810.1, read on the forward strand.
AGTGGATGAATAAGGTTTGTGACTTGGAAGTGAGGGTATGTTCTGCAAAGGCTGGGGATCCCGAATGGGAGAGGGCTGCTGTGGGCATGAGGCACAGTAATGAGGCATGGGAGCTGCTCCCTGCTCCCCCATTAAAACTTGCACTTTGGTGCGCTGTAGAGGATTGACGTTTGCTTTTAATAACAGCTTATGAGAAGCTGGAGCGTGCAATGAAATTCTTGATAGTGATCCTATTCACCCATTGAATGCCTACCCTGGTTTTCTTAGCAATAAAAGAAACAAAACATAGTACTATGTTCCAATCTGCGGCTTGAGGAGGAGCTTGGCAGCTCTTACCTTGCATGCCCTCACTGGGATGATGCCCAGGACTGAAGTGTTTACCTCCGAATCTTTGCTTTGCCCGAGGCATTTGCAATCGCTTGAGCGCTGCAAATAACCTGGGATGTTGTAGCACGCACATAGGTTGGGTTGCAGGGGTGGCGTGTGAGAGGAGTGCCAGGGCTTCGGAGGCCTCTGCTGCTGGTGGGGAAAGTATTTGGCCTGGAGAAATATTTCAGCATATGTCAGAGAGCTGGTGGAATAGTTCCAGATTGCAACCACCTTGTGGCTACCTTGCTACTTCCCCAGCCCTCTTGGCAAGCAAAACAGCTTTCAGCTTCATGCAGCAGGCAGAGGAGACAGTGAGGCAGCTTGGTAGGGATAGTGGTGAAACCTGTCAGCTCATAATGTGCAGCATTGAGAGGACTTAAACCTTCATAGTATTTAAAACATCTCTCCTCATTTCCAAAATCAGATTCTGGATTTTTTTTTTCCCCTTGATGTATCACCATTAAAATTAATAGGCTTACCTAAACTTGGCTTCCTGTCTTTAAAGTGTAGTAGATATGACTTCTTAAAATTGTTTTGGAGCATTTAGATTACTGAAGTGGATGAGCCAGCTTGTGGAAGGAACTGACATGCATGAAAATTGGCACAGTTGTTAAACACTGAACATTTTAATGGCATTTTGCTGGGGTATTATTACTTCAGCTGCACAATTATGGGAGCCTGCTGCATATTAGCAGATGCTTTCCTCATAACCTCAAGCTATATGCAGCGAGTTATTTTCTTTTTCAGACTATCATCTTGAATTCTACCAGACTTTTTTTTTTTTTTCTTTTTTTGGCTGAAGTGATGCATGCTGAAGGCAATCACGGCTGTAATACTTTCTGCATTGTTAGGTAATGCACATTCGCAGCAGCTGCAATGTTCAGGATCAGTCTTTTCATTATTTTTTGGCATCTGCAGTACCTGTGTGAATCTGTTCAGTCCCATTTCTGCAGAAGGCAGCTGGGTTCTGATTGCGAGAAAGCAACCATCAAGTGGCTTTTCCAGAAATTGTCACCCTCAATAGGAACTGCAGTTTGAACAGTGCAGCTCACTGAGATATTTTAAAACTTGCACCTTATTCAAGCCAACTGGGGTATATGAGAATGCCAGCTCTGAAACAGCTGTGTGTAGCCTTCCCATTGGATAATGGTGAAAGAGGGACAAAGCACGGCTGCGCTACAACTAGCTTGTTTAGCCAGGAATACAGTCCAGGCTTTATAACACCAAGCATCCTCCTTGGTCCACTAGGAAGCAGATGTGTCTGAATTAAGTGTGCTTTAGGAAATGCACCAGCTGCTATCCTGTGGTTTAGAAAAGAAATAATTTAGAATATGCAGAATAGTTGGTAAGAAGACAAAGGAAAACGCCCAGTAGATAGTTTTTTTTCTTCTGAAAGATATGAGTGATCGAAGTTTCATTTGAATATTTTAAAAATCTTTTGCAAAAATTAGTGAGTCTTTCAAACTATCAGATAAAATGTAATGGGGTTTTTTTGAGTATTTTGAGGCATATCTAAAAATACTTTTGGTGAGCATTTCTCTTGGGTGATGTCCTCACTTTTGTTTGGACCATGCTTAACTTACTTGCCCTGTTTGAAAAATAAAGCAGCAGTATTCTGGTTAATGAAAGAGCATGAATAAATCTTTGGAATTTTGCTCAAGCTAATGCATATACTATAGGGTTTTCTGGTTTGTCCTTCCTAAATTGCTGAAGAATTTAAATCTCACACAACACAAGATTTATGTGCTTCATCAGCTTTCAATATTAGTTTCCAGAATCAGTTAGGACCCAAAATTAGGTAGAATTCCAGAAGAGAGATAACTCCACGTTCCATAGGCAGCTTCTCTTATCAGAGTATCAGAGTGAATGCAATAATGTTGAGGATGCTGCTTTTTTTTTTTTTTTTTTTTTTCCCTCCTTCCTTACGGGTTAAAGAGGTAGAATAGATAGAAGCAGCACAGTAATGTCTTTCGGAGGAGAATGGAGATTCCTTAAGCAATGCTTTTGGACTAGAGATCTATGATGGTTAAATTTATACTACTATGTCTTGTCACTTTGGCCTAGATGGAGTATGAGAAGGTTGGATAAGTTCAGCAGCTTTAAGCAGACTTTTATTAGTCCTGCAAAACCTAGTAAATGTTATGTCATTCAGTTTGGTAATTTCCAGGCAGAGAGCTCTGATTGGTCACTTCACATATTTTGTCCTATGATTTCCGTGATAGCAGTATCTGCATTTGTGGCTCATGGCTCAACAGACAATAAAGAGATACTGCAATTGAAGCTGTGGATAACTGAGGAATTTGATTTTTCCTTATCAAACCTTTGTCCTCCAGCAGAACTGGAAGAAGGGAACAAGTGCTATATCAGCATAACGACTATGACTAACTCTCATATTCCTGTGAACTGGCGCATGTTACAGTATATGTAGTGGGTTTGTTTCACGGAACTCTTAGGAGGACCAAGCTTGCTATGTTCTGATTATGTTAGATTTACTCTGTATGTGCCATAAGTCTGAGAAAGTCAGGATGAGTTGAACCTGTTGCCTGTGTGATCTGCCTACAAGAGGATGTATACATGTATGTGGTTATCTGAGCTTCATAATGATTGGGGCAACAAAGCAAGAGTATTTCCAATGCCTGGGTGTTTGGCACTGCTCCTGTTTAGTCCAGGTGTGATTTCTGAGTTGATCCAGAAGACACATCCATGATAACAGCTTGTAGCCCTGAGTATAAATAAGGCAGTGTTGGTACCACTCAATACTTTGGCCTTCTATTTGGGAGTTCGTGTTTAAGAGTCTTGGTGTCTTTGGGAGCTATGAGTGTGTTGATGGATTCTGGGATGTTTCCAGTGGTGGCTTCTGGGACATGGAGGAGAACACGGTTCATTCTCTCTGTATTTTTTTTTCTCCTAAAAATTTAGATGTGTTTTTTTTTTTTTCCCCCACACTTATTTTGCTCAAAAGCATATTGTGCTTTGAAAGCACATATAAATCAAATGCAGTATGGAATGGCATTCCTATTTCTTTTATGTTCTTTGGGGCTCGATTTTAGCTTTAATCATTGCCGTCTTTCCACTTCTCTTTATTCCAGCAAATTGCATCTGATGATATCTCCTTCCTTATTCAAGGAGCTCTTAAATGTGGAAATAGAAAGAAACATAAGCTATTTCTGTGTTAATTTCTGCGTGCTCAGTGGTTCTTCTGTGTTGTGCTAAAGAGTGGGAGCACTGACGTGGGCAACCCACCCGCTTCTCCCTAAGCCTCTGAAGCTGTTAGCTTCAGGCCATGATCATCAGCAACATCCCTTTTTCAGGATGTTCTGACTCAAGTCACAGTGTGTGTGTGGTGCAAGCTGTGAGGGCTGGCGCTCCTCCTTGGTACAGCAGGCGAGCTGTATTAAGAGCTGCAAGGCAGGCAAGACCTGAACTTGCAGAATCCCAAACTTTGCTTTTTGTTTCTCTGTGTGTGTTCTGCCAACATCACTAAGGCAAATTCAGACTTTGCTTTCAAGCTGTGTTTATGTAATTGTTTAGATTAAACGCATTGCTAGAGTAAAAGTTGAGACTTTTATGCAGAAGTTCAAACCTTGAAAAGAGTGGTGAGGGGACAGTGGGAGAGTTGACATGCATGCAGACAGCACTGATATTACAAGGCTTATTTATATTAAAAAAAAAAATAAAAATAGGGGGAGGTATATAGCCTTCATGCAATATTTCAAAGCCTAAAAATTCAATTTCTTTCTCTTGTGTAGCGAGCATATTTATACGTCACTGGATTATTTTAGAGACATGATGCCTGTGGTTATCTGAAGGTTGGATGCAAAGAGAAGGTGAATGCATTGGTTTTGCAGCAATACTAAGCTTCAGCTAGTGTCCAGATGTTCTGCAGTTCAGGATGAGCTTCCCTCCTTTAGCTTCATTCCCTGGGTTGTGGAGACTGTCAGATTGAGTGGAAGGCAGTGTGTCCTTGTGTGTGTATAGGATATGAATTTGGAGTTTAGAAGGACGGAAATGTTAAAAAAAAAAAAAAAAAAAAAAAAAAACCTCAAATAGTTTGTGTTAATGTTCAGAGCGCTGGTGAAAAAAAAAAATGTGGCGAGGTAAATGTAGATCTCTTCCTTGGCTCTCCCATAGGCTTCTTCCTGCATGTAAGAAGTTTGTTTGGTACAAAGTGCTTCTATGAAAGACTGTTTCACTAGTTTTCTTGACACATTCGCAAGTCAGAAAAGCATTGGCAAAACAAAATGTGAGTGCTTTCAGTCACCTTTATGTGAATGAGTAAACAGTGACTTCTGGCAGCCTCATGCCTTTGATTAGGTTCAAGGGTGAAACCGTCCTTGTTAGTGTCCTGGTTGTATGCCAAAACCTTTCTGTATCAAAGACACGAATGCTTGAATTAGGTTAGACTATTTCTATTCCTCACTTGTGATGTTTTTGTTGAAGTGTGTCTTGCTGCTGCATGACACTTGCCTTGCTTTTCCAAGTAAGATAACAATTGGTTATCAACTGCATGTTTTCTGTTTCAAAAATGAAAAATAATATATATATATTTAGATGTTTGAAATGTTTTTATCTTTGGTTCTTACAATGGGCTTACATCTTGAAGTGTTCTTAAAGATGCTATTTTTACTTTTACTTTATTTTATTGTTTTGAGATCTTAGTAAGGTGAGCAAACACTGAAGTTCTGCCTGCCTGAATTTTGTCGAGGATTTCACTCAGGCCCATATTTCATCCTGTGCTGGACACCTGTTTAATCTGAAGAGTGGTTAGGGCAACAGGGGAAATGTAGAGATGTTTTTTCTTCAAATTTATGTCTCGTGGATTTAACCTAACCATTCTTTTTATTTTTTATTATCTCTTTGTTTCCTTATGACCTAGGAGCTGATGTGAGGAATCCTGGACCCTGTTGCGCTTGGCTGTGCGCAGGCACAGACCAGAGGCAGTAGATCATTACAGAGCGATGATGCCTAACAGGTAGGTAGGAAACTGTATTTTACTCAGTATTGCCAAGAGCAGATTGTAAGATGCTATTTGGGGGGAAGAAAAAAAATGGTAGAGAGACAGCTTTTTGGGTCTCTGCAGCTATTCTGTCTGTCTTGCCTGGAAATAGGAGGAATGCAAGAAAACAGGAAATTGTCATTCTTTTTTTTCTCCTTGCTCTCAAATTATGTCCCACTTCAAAAAGGGAAACTGGCTAAAAGTGAGGATGCAGGTGGCCTAGATGCTATTTTAAGGGTGCTGTTGCTTACCCTCAGCGTATAAAAGACGTAGAGCCAGTAGAGCAAAATCATAGAATCCTTGAGGTTGGAAGGGACCTCTAGAGATCAGCTAGTCCAGCTCCCAAAGATCTCCAGAGAAGAAGACTCCTCAGCCTCTCTGGGCAGCCTGTTCCAGGGCTCTGTCACCCTCACTGTCAAGAATTTTTTCCTTAASTTCCTGYAGAACTTKTGGTGCTTCAGTTTGTGGCCATTTCCTCTAGTCCTATCGCTGGCCACCACTGAAACGATGCCCCCCTCCCCCTCACTGCCTCCCTTGAGGTGTTTATAGACACTGATCAGGTCCCCCCTCAGCCTTCTCTTCTCCAGGCTGAACAGGCCCAGCTCTCTCAGCCTTTGCTCATAGGGCAGATGTTCCAGGCCCCTGATCATCCTSGTAGCCCTGCGCTGGACTCTCTCCAGCAGCTCCACATCCCTCTTGTACTGGGGAGCCCAGAACTGGACACAGTCTCCAGATGTGGTCTCACCAGGGCTGTGTAGAGGGGGATGATCACCTCCCTCGACCTGCTGGAGATGCTCCTCTTAATGAACCTCAGGATCCCGTTGGCCTTCTTGGCCACCAGGGCACACTGCTGCCTCATGGTCATCTTGTCATCCACCACGACACCCAGGTCCCTCTCTGTGGGGCTGCTCTCCAGAAGGTCAGTCCCCAGCCTGTCCTGTCCTGAGCCTATTCCTCCCCAAGTGCATGACTCTGCACTTTCCCTTGTTGAACTTCATGAGATTTCTCACTATCCAGTTGTCCGATCTGTCCAGGTGTCTGTGGATGGTGGCACAGCCCTTTGGGGTATCAGCTATTCCTCCTGGTTTTGTATCATCAGCAAACTTGCTGAAGGGGCCCTCCATCCCTTCATCCAGGTCATTGATGAATAAATTGAACAGGACCAGACCGAGGACTGACCTCTGGGGGACACCACTAATTACAGGCCTCCAACTAAACTCTGTGCCACTGATCACCACGCTCTGAGCTCTGCCATGCAGTCAGTTCTCAATCTACCTTACCATCCCAATCCAACCCCTGGAGCTTGCCCAGGAGGATGTTGTGAGGGATGGTGTTGAAAGCCTTGCTGAAGTCCAGATGACAATGACAAGATGCAGGGGACTAGGGAAAGCAAGAAGACACTCTTTACAAAAGCTGAGGCTATATCCAAAGGATGAAAATAGATATGAAAAAGTACATATATAAAAAAAATCAGATTAAAATTAATGAAATTAATAGTCGATGTAATCAAAGCTTTAAAAAAAAACAGATAACAGGAGGTCTGGTGAAGAGAGTTTGTGGGGCTTATGTGCTATGGAGAAAAAACAATCTAAGAAATCTAAGATAATGCTAGAGGAGAAAATGAAATATTTAAGTTTTGTGTGCATCTCTGTTTCCCCTTGAAGTGTTTAGGCTAAGTCTTGTTTTGGAACCTGCATTCTTGGGTTGACTTCTTGAGTTGTCTTTGTCCACTGGAAGCGTTTGTAGGAGAGTTCATGGAGCAAACTAAACATTCCTCATTTACTAGGATTAGGTGCAACTCACCCAAGGCTTTAAGGAACTGAAGGATGAAGTAGAGCAGCTACAGACTGTAGTGTGCAGCCTCTTGCTTAAAAGGATCTCTCAGCTGAAGATTTGAAGTTGTCTAATTTGATATTAAGCATTTGAAAGTATTCATGGGGGCTCTGTTTAAATTGAAAGGGTTAAAAAAAAATGGATATCCATGGCCAGAAAGGTCACTGGATAAAAGACACAATAAGACTATGAAGGGTTTTCTGTAAAGTGAGTCCTCTTGAAGAGAAGGCTTAGAAACAATCTAATATCAGCCCACAGCTGCCCAAAGGGAGTTTATGAAGATAATAGAGGTAACAGTCTCAGTAGCGTGGTCTGTTCTCATAGCAGTGGGAAATCACCTGTAGATTTCCACAGAGATTTCTGTGGTCCCCACAGGAATCATTGCAGTCATAAATGGTTTAGAACAGAGAGCAGAGTGGCCATTAAAATGGTGGATGAGATTGGGGGTAAATGCTTGCAAAATGTTTTGAGCTGGCCTTTGCCAGGCTAGAAAGGGGTCTTGAAATTAGAAGCAATAATTTGATTGGAAAAAAAATCATCTCAGTGCTTAATAGCAGTCCAAAAAGAATATGTATATTAGAAGTAGCTGTGAAAAGATAGAGATGAAAATGTCATCATACCATTCCTTAAATCAGTGGTGTGTTTGTGTCTTGAATACAGTGCACAGCTCTGGGTCCCTTTTCTCAGAGAGAAGGCGGGGAGGGTGGAAAAGTAAGAGTAGAATTAAAGAAGGCTCAGAGAAGGGCACAGAACAGTTTCTGGGCAAAGCACAACTAGTATAAAACAGATTTTCTAAGTTGGCAAGGAGACAGTGGCCAGATGATAACATTAGAAGCCTACAAAATCATCAGGTGTGTGAGGAATCTGTTACTGTTTAGTGTCACCTCATGTTTCTAAGAGGAAAATTATCTGGTAAAGCAGGCAGGTAGTAGCTGAAAAAGAGAAGGAAATTGCACTTTGTCCACTATGCAAGTCAGCTCTGGAATTGCTTGCTACTGCATGATGTGCATGCTGCCTCTCTATTCAAAGCTATGGAGAGAAGTTAGAAAAGAAGAAGAATATTCAGAACCAACAAACCTGTAGATATTACCTCTAGGGTAGGGAGTTGTTTGCTGCAAAATGTAGAAAAACTGTGACTCATATGTTTTGGGGGTGAGAAGAAAAGCGCCAAGTACTCTGTGTTGGTTTCCTCTCCTCCATTTCCTCACCACTTCCCCAGGACTCTGGTGACTCTGGTTACGGCTGCCCCTGGAGATGGGGGACAGAGTCAGACTGGGTATTTTGTCTGAGCCAGGGGGGTGCTTGGTTCAGTCAAGACACTCTGGCTGGCCCACCAGGGCCATGTATATGCACTGAGCATCTTGTAAATAGGAAAGATGTAGGGTGTTAACGCCAACAGAGAAGCCTTGTACGTGCATTAAAAAAAAAAAATCAAAAAAAAAGAAACCAAACAAAAACAAACAAAAAACCCTCAGCTGTTATGTAATTTCAGGTTCTGTGCTGCACTCAGACTTTTCCCTCAATGTAAGATGAATGCCTTTTAGCTTATTTTGGCACTTGATAAATTACAATTTAATTGGTCTTAATGTGTTCAAGCTGTTTCCCTGAGAGTTCCGTTCCTAGTACAAAATCTCACTTCTTTTCCTAACTACGTTCTCTGTACAGTCTGTACTGCCTGCCAAAGAGAGAGGAATTATTAGAATACCTTTTCTCCTTACATTAGTCCTAGTGACACACATTTATGTGTGGAGAGAGTAGATTTTGAGGGGAGAAATAAGTGAGAGGAAATGACAAAGCCTAGCGAGGCTTCAAAGGGAACAAGGAAAAAAATGCTAAATTTGGAGGGACTTCTGGGTTTGTGAATTTGCATGAGAGGCCAATGTTAAAGTTATGTTAAGAAGAATAGAAGGGAAAAGATAAAGGCTATAGAGTTGCAAAATGACAGCAGTTGGAATGGTAAAAAAACAATAATGGGTGCTGGAACAGAGAAAGAGATTAATAGAAGATTCGTGGAAAATGAGTAATGAAAAAGAGATCATTGAATGAGAAACTACTGGAGAAGGTTTCTGAGTGTTAACAAAACATGAAATGAGGACTGTACAACTCCAGGAGCTCAGAAAAGAGCATATGAAAGAACCCAGCTTTGTAGTTTTGATTCAGTTGTTCATGGATTTCAAGTGGCTGGATCTATGAAAGCAACAGATTCCTTAAACTTGCTATACCACTAGCTGTACTTCACCAGAGAAATTTTCAAGGAGGTCTGCAAATCAAGTAATCTGTGAGAGGATAATTTTTTTTTCATTGGATTAGAGAAGGCTTTTGCTCTTGATAAAGAAGAACTTTGGTGAAGCAGTAGCAGAAAAACAATTAAAGCAGCTGAAATGGGACTTCAGAAAGGAATTTGAAGCCACACAGCCAAAAATGGTGTGGACAAAGGTGACATGAATATTTCAGGCAATAATGTGTGGCAAGCCCTGAGGAAAGAACAGGACAGGAAAGAACAGTTTTTCTCGCAGAGGGTGCAGGGATATGAATTTTTAGATTGGAAGGAATGAGAATAAAGCAGTTAAAAGGGAAAGGGGATGGAGAAATTGCTTTCAGCTGCTTCTAAAACAGTCTATTTCTCTGAGTTTGCTGATGACGGAGATTTCCTTTTCTGTCCATGCATCCTCCTTGGCACTTGTGTGCTAGGCAGGGAGGCCTACTTGAGTGACCAGGCTTGGGGCCTTGCAGCAAATGATGCAAAACCGTGAAAAGCTCACACTTACTTGTTGATTTTCTTTATGTTAAAATTTACCTGCATTGCTTCAAGGCAGCAATAGCAAGTTCAGGCTGGAATGAAGGAATTTAATGACCTTCCAGAAGTTCCATGCCTGGGATATACCATAATTGCAGACTACTGAGTTGCAAACAACTTTGTACAAAAATGATGAATTGTGCTGTGCTTGACACTGCCCGTAAGGTAAAGGAGGATCGGAGAGTCACTGTCTGTGACTGTCCAGCACTGTGGAAAGATCCTCCGTTTCTTACTGCAGAGAGTGAGCCCCTTCCCATTAAAGCCTGTTGTTAAGTTCTTAAGATTAATGACATCTCGAAGATGGGTCTTAACACCTGGTGTGAAACTAAATGGTCTTTGACTTATAAATTTTAGTCTCTCTCTTTTTTTTTTTTTCTTTGGTGTTAAATATCTAATCAAGAATGAATTCTTCACTCCCACCTCCCCAAGCTCGCCCTTTCCCACCTGCCAAGATCATACTTTGTCTTCTTCCTGGCCCTGGGATGCTGGCCTTTAAGTAGCCTTGATGTCTCTCAATTGCCATAAGTCTCACAAGTTACTTTTGCTTGTCTACATTGTTAAAAATGTCAAAGAATTTGTGGAGAAGGGCACTGTTTTTGAGACTCCGATTTCTCTATTGTTGCAAGTTCCGTGCATATGTTTTACATGATACTGATTTTTGTGCCTGCAGTGTACATTTACACAGGATGTATAATTTGCTTGCTATAGAAGCCCTTTTCTACAACAACTGAAAAGGAGCTTGAGTTTTTTTTTTCACTCAGCTTCAGGTTTCTTTATGAAATATTTTATGGATCCACTGTTGGAAAACATGCAAGATTGACAGCTCTGGAAATTGAAGTCCTCATTTAACTGAAGTACATAATACAACTGAGTTGTTATAAGCTCTGTGTCGCCATGTGATTCTTGTTGAACCTGCAGAGACGACCTCTGTTTCAATTATTTATTATTTACAGAGCGTGGAAGGTATGCAGATACTTTTGTACAGTGGGAGTGTCATGTTTCAGTTTGTGCTTATGTATGGTGCTTGTGTCATACGGCACTGTTGCTGCATAAACTGACACTATTTCCTTCTGACTTGATTGTTCTTCAACACCACATCTGCAATCTAAAGTAAGGTTTTAATTGCACTTTTTTTTGTGAGATATTTTATTATACTTCTTCCTCATGTCATTGACCAAAGCCACTTAAAAGTATGAGGGTTTTTTTTGTTTGTTTGTTTGTTTTCGTGGTTTTCCTTTACTTCTTATTACTTCTATACCTTTACATCTGAACTGTTGTTCTGGAAGTAGTTGTGATAGCGTGCTCTTGTATAGTAGTAAATGCGATCAGAGTGAGGACCTGATATACAAAGGAAAAGTAATGTAACTGCAAATGTTTATAGAAGAGCAAAAAAGATCTACTTTACAAGATATGAGTATGTGCTTAGTACTACTGACATGCTTAGGGGGAAATATGTGAGAAAGGGAAGAAAATATTTTCGTGTTTTCTTTGTGTTTAAATGTACATCCTCTTGCGGGACAAAAGAGTAGCTTGCTAGAGGAAAGGGTGAATATGCTTTGGGTTGCAAGGGGCTAATGTATTCCTTTGCTCTGAGATGAAGGGGTAAAATCCACTTTTACTCAGTCAAAGGGGACATTCACACTGGGACATTCACACTGGAGGATAGATGGTTACCTGTGTTAATGTAGATGAGGAGGGGATGGGAGCATGAGCTGTCCTACAACAGCTTGCAGCACCTTTTTAGGACTCTTTCTTATTTGGTTGCATCTGGTACCTGTTATGGTTGTAATATTTTGGATGCTGTCATCTGCCAAGGATCTGTAATGAAAAGGACGTAAGAAGCCTGTACAGGTCTACAGTAGACTGCTGGAAAACTTATTTTTTTTTTTTTTCTGTAGTTTTCCTCTTCAGTGCCAGTGCTTTTACATCTTAGTCCTCACTAAATTTTTTTTGTTTGTTTTTTTTTTTCCATCTTCCCCCCTCAACTTGCCTATTCACAGAAATCATTACAATTTCTCAGACATCCTTCATCATTTTAACTCAGCAATTTCCAGAGAGATGAGGTACATCCCTCAGATTTTTCTTAAGCCTGAAGCCATTTCTTGAGTCTATATCCCTTTCCAGTCCTTCAGAGAGGCATGCTTGAAAGGAGTTTCTCCAGCAGGATTGTCAGTGTGAAGTTGCTTTGAAAGGATCCCATGAAAGGCACACTTTGGGATCTGTTGTCTTTTAAAATTGTTCTCAGCAGTGGCCTGTCTGCTTCTTTTGGAAGAGTTAGGGGAGTGGTGGGAGGGAGTAGTGTTACTCCTGATCAAGCAGACAGTCCTCTTCCATCTTTTAACCCATGCTTCCCTGCAGTAACCACTTGTATCTAACATAGTATGCCAGGCCTTTGGAAACCTCAGTAAAGGACTGTTATGGGCTGCATAAAGTACCCTGGTTGGCAGGTGTGTAGCTCAGGGCAAGCTGAGTGACTTGACTCATAAATTGCTGTTTTCTCCACTGTGTGTTGCAAGATGTTTGCATTCTGAGGAACATAACTTCCATCTTTTTTTTTTTTTTTTTTTCCCTCCCACCCCCTCCTATATGCAATACCTGTGGTGGTTTTTAAAAGTGCTGCTGCTGTCTGGTTTCTGTGTGGGATAGGAGAGGCCGTGAGGGAGAAGATGAAGCCAACTATGAATGAGTGTCCTTGGTTTTCAGTAGGAACGGAGGAACAGAGACTTGTGAGATGGGGAGATGATGAATGAGCAAGCCAGGAAAGTGGAGGTTGTACTGGACTTTGTGGACAGTGATATACAGGAAACATGCGGTTTTCTACAGGGCAATCTGGTAGTCCTAGTCACGCTTGTGTGTGAAACTCAGCTGTGGTGTGCCAAGGCCTGTGCCATGTCGTGATCATTTGTTTGCCATAGGGAATGGGAACCCTGGCTGTGTTGTGTGTGTGGTGCTGCAATGCCTGAGATGTCAGGGGATGTTGATGGTGCAGGAAGTTGTGAAAATTTAGGATGCAGGCTGCGTTATGTGGCCTTTGAAAATATATCTTGGTGGTCTCAGGCAAAGCAAAGGGAGGGCATTCTTAAAGGGGCTCCTCCAGCCTTTCCACGTGGTGTGCTGGAGAGCTGTCAAGGAGAAAAATCTGGATGCCAGCAAAACTGCCGAAAATTGGCCTTTATTTTCCAAAAATCAAAAAGAAGATGTGATCGTTCTACGTGTTTTTATTTATGAGATAAATGTGACTTTGACATATTGCTATTTGAATTTTTAGATTCCTCAAAAGTCTGTATTTTTTAATGTATGCAATCTATGCATATAACTTATAAGATAACAAAATACTAAATGAAAAATGACAGCTACAAACATATAGAAACTATTTTTGGATATGGTGGAGATATCAGTGAATCTTCATGCAATTTGATGTGTGACTAATTGAAACTGTCAACCACTGTGCGTGGGTTTTTTTGGATCTATCATTTTTTGTTTGGTATGTTTTTTTCTGTTGAACTCAGTTGAATGAGAGATCAAATGCAAAATCTGTTATCGAAGAATATCATGGGATTAGTTGTCCCTTTTGGCCACTCTGGCCCTTAACTAACGATGAGGTTAGAATGAACATTAAACAGTGCTTTCATTTATAATTATGTGGGGAAACTTGTGCTCATATACAAAAACAAAAAACCCTAAATCATCATCTTTGCAGTGTTAAGGGTGCAGAGCCAAGAAAAGAGAGCTAGTAGCCTATTTCCCCTAAGCCGTATGTAACGTCACTGAGGAGACACCAGATGATTTGGTTTACCTAAGCACCTAGCAAGTGCTTGCAAAAAATCTTCTATAATGTTAGCGTGAGAATGGCAGGTCATATAGGTTAGTTGTGACAGCTGTGAGTGGTTCAAACTGGTTTCAGAAACGTACCTGCTAAAACTCTACCAAAAACTATAGGACAAAATCCACCATGAGAAGGATAACATCTTCTATCTGCTTTGTTTGAAGGAGACTGTCGCAGCAGTCATTCCATGACGTTTTGGAGCTCATCCAGTAGTTCTTTTAAGTACTAGCTACTTAAACATAATCTTTATTTTGGAAGTTTGCCTGGTATTAATGTGCAGAATGTTCACTAATAGATTTGTTTTAGCTATGCAATTTTCTTCTTTAGATTGGTCATTCACATTTCAAAATGTGCTTATTTTAAGTCCTGATGAAAACTAATTCTAATTCCTAAGTACTTTGGATCTTTTTTTTTTTTTTTTTTTAAAAGACTTACTGCATATTACATTTTTTTTCTCCTGGCTTTATATTTGCTCTTTTTAGCAGGATATTAAATAAAAAGCAACTATTTGAAGCTCCTGCACTACTGTTTGTCTTCTGACTTTTATTGCATTCTTGCAAGAGAACATCCTCATGTAAGATCCTGTACAATTTGCAAATGAAAAAAAAGTGTATCTGTAGGCTCCAGTGACAATCTGTGATGTGGTGAACTTCTGTCTTACTTCTTGCTGGCCAGTACAAGAAAGCTGAAAATAGAAGAAAAGGAAATGATGACAAAACTTTCTGCAGTAGAAGATCTATATGTCCTTCTACCCTGCATCATACCTGCTTTAGGATGGAGATTGTGATAGAAAACTAATTGCATAGCTAGCTTTCAATTTGTGAGCTTTTGTAATTTAAGAGGAATTTTGGGGTTATATATATATATATATATATATTATACAGGGCCACTGCACTGCTAATACAAAATTGTGTCAGCTTTACTTGTAATAGTGACTATCATCCAGCACAGATTCCTAATTTCTAGCAGAGAAACTTAAAAGTTGGCTTTTTCTATGGGTCCAGAGAGTAGCAGATGCCTCTGAACATAAGCTGTGTTATTTAGGGAGCACAGATGCTTCTACAAAACAACACTAAGAAGCAATTTAAAAACCATAGGGCTCTGTAATAAATGGGTGAGGGAGTATTAATGGAAAAATGCAGTGCGCTGGCTAGCCTGAATGCAATTTCTGCATGTGTTCGCAGTACACGAACTTCATAAAAAGCTGCACAGAGGGTTTTCTTGCCTTAGCAGCTAGGTATGTGTATTCACCTCCCAGTAGGCTTTGTGAATAATAGGTAAATACTGGCTTGCATGTGCCACATGTTAATAAAGCACAGCTTGTGAATGTTATGCAGGGCAGAGCTCAAGTCATTGCAGAATATGAGATGGGCTGTAGTTGACCAGAGATCCACAGAGGCCAGTATATGATCTCCAACAGAAGCCACCAGCACATGTTTAGAATAGTAAGTAAGAACGAGGCAAGCATCTAGGGTTGTTTTCCTGAACGTTGCTCCTGTATCAGGTCCAGGAGTTTTACTTTGATAAGTGGGGAGTGTCTGGGTATCAAGTAACGGTCAGAAGATCCATTTTCCATGGTGTGGCTGGGCCCCTGGTAGGAGCTATGTAAGCTTTTGACATCCATAGGATCCAGCGGCAAGGAGTGCCTGTGAAAACTTCAAGTCAATTCGTGTTGCGTGCCAGCCTGACAGTCTTGCCCCTTTTTTGGTGCTCTGTTTCCAGTAATGCTATCTGCTGAAAAAGCAGCATGCCAATGTGATGGAGAGGGAGAGAAGATGATGAAATACAGAGATGTATTTGTGGATCTTTGAACTGCGACCTTTTTTCCCCACTCCCTTTCCTGTTCTTGCCTCTGTCCCCTTCTGTCTTGTTTTCCTTTGCTCTATTCCTCCCCTTTGGCTCCTTATTCCACTTTCTCTGCTTTTCAGGCCTGTGTCTCTGGTGTCGGCTGCAGACACCAGAAGGCTCTTGGCAGAGCATTTCTGTGACTTGGAGGATTGATTTTGGACTGTATTCATTGGTGACTGTGTTTATCTGCTGCCTTGCACAGAGCCTGGGGTTGCCCATGTGTTTGCTATCCATCCCCTAGGCAAAGTTTTATCAAAGTGCTCTGTCTTGCAATCTGATTTTTTGTTTTTTTGTAAGTAGTTGGCTTTTGGAATATGACAAAATACATTAACACACACTGCAGTCTTATTAAATGTTGGATGCATACTGTTCATTAATGGCCAGCTTAATTTCAGAGAGAAGTATGCCATCTGCCATCATGAAAGCATCTACAGCCCTGAGTCACCTCTGCGTGTTTGAATGTGGTCCCTCTTGCTTAGTCAAGCCTCAAGCACTTAATTTGCCTGTTTCATTCTAAAAAGCTTTTCATTTTGAAGAAAAAAAGACAAATATGTGAAGAAAGGTGATCCAAAGAGGCGATATCAGGCAATGGGTAATTGCAAAGGGGATTGTCTAGGAGAATTTCTTTCAATGTGGAACAAAGCACAAAGGGGAGAAAAAATGGATCTCCCATGTCAGGGTACAGTTGCAGCACCCAATAGAGCAGACACTGAAGTAGGTGGAAGGAGACTCTGTAGCAGCTTGTGTGGCCCTTACCCAGGACCATTGCAGGCTTCTCTGTTTGCATGGTCATTTTGACACAAGTTCACTTGATACTTGGTCCTTCGGTGGAAATTGCTGTGAAACAGGACGAGTAGGCAAGGATGAGTAGATTTCTATTTCTTAATTTGATTTTTCTTGTTTACTTAGGGACTGTGAAGCCTCTGCTCTGCTAGTTGTGGGTGAGCTTCAACTTGCAATTATCCACAATATGAATGCACATTTAAGGGGGTAGATGTTGAGAGAGAAAGATCAACTACTTACCTGTTGCTGTTTTAATTTGACACATATTATCAGGAGGTGTCTTCACCTCCTTTTCTTCTCCTTCAAAGTGTAGTCTTTTTTGGAGGGGGCTTTCAATTGAGAGAAAGAAGTGTTTGCTTCTTCTGTTACATGAGTGTGAGTTACATGAAGGGGGAGATGAGATACAGCTCAGTTTAAAAGTTCTTTGACCCCCAAATTCCCCGACAGTGATATGAAGCACCTAAACAATATTTTTCACACTAACAGTGACAGCTAATTAACCTGTCCTTCCAAAGGATTGGATTTAGTTTGAATTCAGTAGTTTAGTACTGAGAAAAGTAATTTTTCTGAAGGTGCTCGTTTCCTCAGCTATTGACTGAGTTCCTCGGCACTCAAGGGCAGGTGGGGAGAAAAACCTGCTGATAATGATTTTGGTATGCAAGGCATCAAAGCTATCACTGCTTATTTCTTAGCAGTTAGCATTACGATGAGTAACCCCATTAAAGTCAATAACCTTTTTGTAATGCAATCTAAGGCATCCATAAACATGTATAGATGAATGGATGAAGATAAATAGTATTTTTTTTCTTCCTTTTTTTTTTTTTTTTTTTTTTTTTTTTCCTTTTTCCTCTCCTGGAGGGATCTCCACTTTTAGTACATTCTTGATAGATCTGTTTCAATATTTTGCCGGGATATAGGAGCCTGACTAGGTGATGCTTCATTTAAAATCAAGGTAGCCAAGAAGGCTGACCTCCCAGTAGAAATGTTTACTTTCATTCCTGCTCAGATTATTTTTTTCAATACGCTCAAATATTTATGCATCTTTCTGAGACTTTAAAAGTTGATGGAAATAAATTTCTGTTTTTTCAGTGTAAAGGCACTGTATTTTTAAGTGCTGGAATAGCCCCTACTGCAATATGTGCAAGAAAAACAGCTTTTGAGGGTCTTTGATGTGGCATTTGTCCTTCATTGTGCATCCTAAATACAGGTAAATAGTCTTACGGAAACCTAAATTAGAACTAGCTGGCTGTAATATGCTGGTACTATCCATATAATATTATAACAAATGGTTATTACTATAGCCACATAAACTGGCTGAATTTGGATGAGAATGGTGCATAATGCTTGAAATGTCATCCTTGCAGAAAATGAACTGCAGAAACATTGGAATGGGAGCTTTATGTCCCTATATACATGAGTGCCCAGAATTTCTATGAGCAGATACTGTCGGCTGGGAGCCACAGGCAATTTACAGGGACAAATTCACATTGGAACATGGTATCATAAGACATACTGCTTAAAAAGCTAGGAACTTGCATTTAACTGACAAAAAGCACCCCTCTCAACTTTTCCTTTGAAACATAAGCAAATTTAGCAAAGCAACAAATTTGGCTATGAAATTTATATACTGCTCAGATGTATTATCTCCATCATCTGTTTGCTCTGGCTTGCCTTAATAAGGATTAGATGTGCCCAGGGCTTGGACGAAAAGCTTTTAGAGGCAGAATATATAGAGTGATAAGAAAGGAGAAGTTCTTCTTATGTCAGTCTTTTCTATAAGTAGTCTACGCAATTGCTACAGAGCAGTGTTATGGAGTGATGTTTTATTGTCTATGCTGCTTTTTAAATGTAGTTTTTAAAACCCACTGGTCTTACTGTGGAGTGAATATTTATTAATTAACAGTCCTTTGTTTGGGTTTAGGATATTGGCTTTAAACAAATAGTTTCCAGCTTATTAAACAACATAGTGCAATTTGGTGAGATCAAATGTATTAGGAGTCAATATTGATGATTATTTTTTCCTGAATGGCTCCATTAATTTGCAAAATGACATTTCTGCCATTGCTGAGTTATCTCAAGTCTCCAGCCTTCCTTTCCTAGTAGTCAGCGATGTCTTATAACAGTCATACTGTTAGGTTGTTGCTACTTGGAATGTTTAATTTGGTAAATCTAAGAAAACTTTACTGGTTCTCCTATCACTTTAGCACTGTGAATATTTTGCTGCTTGTAAAAATGGGTGTTTGGTTATTGGGTGTTTCAGAAAGTTGGGTGATGATATTTAATCAACTTTATTCTTTTACTGAATGAATATATTTATTATTTTTGATAGGAGTCCAGATTCTAATTGAAAGGGGTCTCAACCTTAGAACCTGTTTGCAATAGTCAACCTTATCATTAGTCTCATCAAATTGGTAGGGAATAAGCAAATGTCAGAACCACAGCGACTCCCATTTCTGTAAGAAGATAAAGTCCTGTCCTCCCTCATAGTCACAAGGAGTTAAATACTCTTGTCTCTGAAGAAGGTAAAATGAGGCGCAGTGTATCCAAGTGAACTTGGAAAAGGGGTGATGGTCGGAATTCTCCAGTGCACATTTTGTATTATATACAGTCCAAGTGGTGATAGTGAAAGTTAAAACTTGTCTTTGCTGAAGTCCCTGAAAGTGGATTCTCCAAATGCAAGTATAATCAGCACTACAAATTGATTTGGTCTCCTGTTGTTAAATGACCTCTGTGGATGGGGGGAACCTATTCCGAGACTTTGGAATCAGGGTAACAAGTGTGATGTGATTGAGACCTGGTGTCTCCAGGACTGACTCCATGGAGTTTTGGTTGGGGGTGACTGAATATGCCATCGACTTTTTTGATTGCAGTGGTAGATAGAAGCTCACGGGTGTTCTCCAGTTGTTAAACTAACAGTTTGAGATGACTAAAACCCAGTTATATTCTACAGAAAAAGTGTAATCTGTGTTCAGGCCTCCATAATGGAAACCGTATGTCTACTGCTGTTTTTTGAGGTCACTGGCAGAATAATTCCTGTCAATGCAGGTTTTTGTTTCTTTTAGGTGAATCTTTTAGGCGAATCTTTAGCTTTAGATGTCTTAAGTAGCTTTGGCAAAATGATTTAGTCAAAGACAAAGCAAGTACTCTGAACGGGTTATGTTTTAGTATCACTTTGGTCATAATCTTTTGAATAGTCTTAATTTGGGTGTGTGCAAAATTTTACTTTAAAAGGCACATTATCTTTCCCCCGTCAGTATGTCAGTATTATAAAATGAAACTTTTTTGTTTCAAAGGATGAGTAACAGTTTTTCAATGCTCCTGGGTGCTAAAAAGAAATTATCATTCCAATTGTATACAACTGTTGGCAAACTTATGAAGTAATTAAGTAATTGTAGAAGCAGACTTTTGAGACGTCAAATTTTACATAGAGAGGAAATGACAATTTACTTTCATTTTAAACATAAAATATTGCCTTGTTTTTCCCCCCTCCCCCTTCCTGTGGCAATTACTCTATTGAGATTTCTTTGAATTCTCCAGGTGGTTTTCACACATGAGTTCAAGAAGAGTTCATAGTTAAAAGAAGCAATTGCTGTGGAGGACAGCATGACCACCATGAAAGGAAGCTGCCTCCTTGCTCTACTGCTGGCTGGACTTGGGGTGTTAGGAATACTGGAGTCAGCAACAAAAGAAGATATCCGTTGCCACAGAGCTGAACACCCAGTTATTGCATACAAAGGTATGGAGTAATGCAAACATGTTCTTTTTGTGTAGAAACTTCTGTTGATACTATGAAATGGTATAAAAAATGCATATAGTTATGTTTATATAATCACATTGATTATATTCCATACAGGTTAAGCACGCATTTACAAAGCTTGCTCACAATTTGGTGCTGATTCTGTGATTTGAAGATGTATCATTTTTCCATTTTGTAATTAAAATACCAAATTAGGATCATTCTCTAATGGGATAGGGCAGATTGGAAGAAAACCTCAGGAGATCATTGAATCCAACCTTATGCTTGAAGTAGAGCTAGCTGTGAGATCAGAGAAGACTGTTCACAGATTTACAGAATCTGATCTTGAGGACCTCCAAGCATGAAAACTGTACAACCTGACTGGGCATTCACAGCTTAACTGTCCTTGTGGTGAAAAACCTTTTTTGCCTTATGTCTGAACCTTCTGTTTCAACTTTGACCTGTTGGCTCTTGTCCTCATATACTGACGAAAAGAGTCACGTACTGTTTTCATCTTCATGATACCTTCATAGGTTTCAGATATTGCTGTTAGGTTCCCCCTTGCTGCCTTCTCTTCTCTAGACTGAACAAGTCCAGTTCCTTCAGCCTCTCCTTGTACCTTAGGTGCTCCAGGCATTAGCTTTCTTGCTGGCCTTCCACTGAACTCACTTCAATATATCAACATCCTTATTATCCTGGTAGGTTCAAAAGTGAATATAGTATCCTAGATGCTTCTAGTGATTTTATAATCTCTTCCCTTGATTCTGTTTCCTTGGACAGGCTATGTTCCAGTTATACAGACCAGGTTGTCATTGACTTTCTCTGCTGCAAGGCCACACTCATGGTTGCTCTCTTGTGTTCAGTTTGCTGTCTGGCTGGACAGCCAGGTCCTTTCAGCAGAGCTATTCTCTATCCCATTGGTAGTGCACTCTGTCATCTCCTCCATGTCGCTGATGAAGACGTTAAACAGCACAGGTTCCAGGATTGATCTCTGTGATACTCTGCTTCTTACCAGCATCTAGGTAGAGTACAGCCCATGAAAGAGTTATTTTTCTAGCCAGGTTTTTATGTATCTGGTTGTTTATTTGTGCAAACAGACCGTAACATCCTAACTTGCATACAAAAATATTTTGGAAGATGATGTTGAACATCTCACTAAGATCAAGATGAATGGCATCCACTGTTCTTCTCATCAAAATATCCTATAATGTTATTACATAAGGCAAATGGGTTGGCCAGGTGTGATTTACCCTTGGTAAATCCCTGTGTACTGTTTCCAGTCATGTTCTTCTTTGTATAACCATAAAGATTTATTCCAAGAGCACTATCTCTATAACTTTCTCAGGAACTGAAATGTTAAGTACCTGCCATGTTTATTTTCCTGCAGTCACTGAGGACCTTCCCCAGTCTCTGCAACTTCATGGAGATGGAGAGTGGCCAGTTCTTGTGTATTAGTAGAAACTGTTCCTGTTGCCTGTGATGCATTTTGCAAGTCTCAACTCTAGTTGAATTTTGGCGTGTCTTGACACCATTATTATGTGCCCATGCAGTGTTTCTAAATTCCTTGTTGGTAGCCTGTCCTTGTTTCCATCTTGTATATACTCCCATTTTGCTTTGGAATTCCATCATGAGTTCCCTGTTTAGCGAGGCAAGTATTTTAATAAATATACTTGTCTTCCTAAGTATTGACACAGATTGCCCTTCCAATCAGAGGAAGTGGTAAATGAAGTATTTTATGACTAAAATGAGTTTTTATTTATTTGAATTATCTTTTCCAGTTAAATTCTGTTGCTTAACTACTTCACACTCAAGAACTGAGCACTCATTGCATCATTTTTTTTGTGTATATGTAACTGTAAAAGCAAATAATACTACAGTAGCATGCCAAAAGTTGATTAAATTGGATTAGAAATGAATTGGTTTATGAATCTGACACTGTTCATAAATTTCAGCCAGTGTTTAGGAAAGAAGCTTGAATTTAGTACAATCCTTCTTTTAAGGTCTTTATTGTTCCCTATCATATTTAATTTCTGGTGGTGTCCTTCCAATTGCAGGTTAGTTATGCTAAGGATCATTGGCTATGGAATGGAGATAGCAGAGACTTTCTCTGCCATCTTATTTCAATTGTATTTTCTTGTGTAACCACAGGTAGCATAACAGAGTGACAGTTATGCTTTGTTGTAAAGATCCCAAAAGCTTATTGCAGTCTGTTTGGGATGTAAAGAATATGTTCTAGGTACGTATAGGTAGCAGAAATATGTAGGAACATTTATTTTCAGACTGTTAATATAAGATTTCTGATATTCACTCTTTCTATTTTTCAGTATCAGGCCACCTGTTGACCTTTGCAGGAGAAGTTTCATCAATCAATCATGTACATACCTGTGCCATGTCTTAGCCTTTATGAACTGGGATAACAAAAAAAAAAAAAAAAAAAAAAAAAAAAAAAAAAAAAAAAAAAAAAGTGACAAGCTGTAGCTCATATGCAACAGAATAATCTTTTAATCTTTAGGAAACCTCCAGCAAATCTTAAGAAATATGTGTAGAAGCATAGTCGCAACACAGTATATAATATGTTACAGCTAGGTAACATAGCTGGTATAGGCACATGGCAATTTACTAGTAAATGCAGTGCTGCTAGTCTAGGGGAAAGAGAAGATGACAGATCAAGGGAAAAGGTGACAAGGGAAAAGGGTTTTCTTAGAAACTGAATGTTAAAAATGGACTATTGGCGACTTGGTTGAGGTATGAAAAAGTATGAGAGAGAGAGATGTGTGGGAAGAACTTATGAATGAGTACTGCTGTAAGAGTTTTATGATGTTGCTGTGAAACGGTTTTGGCAGGGTTTAAGCAGTTCTCTTCCTGACTGCTGTACTCCTCCTGCAGCATTTAATACCTTTATTAATGCCTACAGAATGTAGCTGGGGGCAATATTAGTGCTGCTGGAGCTGTGCAGGGTCCTAAAATCAAATCTTGCCAACTAAGAAACTCGTTAGTTGACTGTTAAACCAATGTTGCATTCTGTCAACCTACTTTATAATGATTTCATGTCTGCTGGTGCTAAACGCTGTGTGGGATGTTGAGCACAAACTAAGGTTGAATGTGATTGTTACTGTGTGATAAGTACTTTTGTGAACTCCAGTCCTAACTTTACAGAGATATCAACTCTGTTTTATTTATAGCTGACTAAAGCCATTTTTTTGTAGTTTTGGGTTCTGTAGTTTTGCCAAAATAGCAATATACTTACTTGATCTGTCCTCCTTTGGGAGGACTATATGAATGCATGGTAGATGGACTATAAACTATTATACGAAACTAATGGAGTGAGAATCTGCTGTAGCGTATGGATGAACAGCTGCAGAAAACAAATAAAAAGTAGTCCCCAGGAGCTGTCATGACGAAATATGGAAAGGAAGCATATCTTTTGAAAGAGCTTACTTTCTGTCCCACTGCCAATCAAAAACTTGTGAAAAAAGTTGTATGATGTTTATGATGATCCTGTCAAGCTAACTTTTGTAGAAATGAATGTACTATTTCTATTACTGATTTTTTTTCAATTAAGCATGTTTAGCTGAAAGACTCTGATGTATTTTCTGCTATCAAATAGCAAGAATTCCACCTACCAGTTAAGAACTTTTGTTCAAATATTCAGTTTTCTAGTCATAGATAAAAGGAAAAAGAAGCAGATGTGGGGGTGATTTACACACTTTCAGTGGTTTTTCTACATGACCTAAAAATCTCTTTCACTCTATTTGTTTCACATCCACGGTAGCAATAATCTTGGTAGTGTTCATCTGCACAATTAACATTATGAATATATTATGAACCTTTTATCTTTCCCGGAAACTAAAGCAACAAATGAGAAAACCTATTGTAGACATCAACATGTTTCAACTCTAAAATTCTCTCTCAAGCCTTTCCTAGAATAGAAAGAGGCACTTTGTGTCTCAGTGGTAGACTGGAAACTTCCATTTCTGGTTAAAATTGGTGGGAGCTGTTACAGGAATCCGATTTATAAAAAGCAGGCCCCTAAGTATAGGATGACTTGAGAGGATCAGCCCCTGCATTGTGCAGTCTGGGGTGTGTTATGTGATGGGAGTAACCAGGATGATGCACAAGGTCCCTCTTTTAAGAGTCCCCTCTTTCCAGGAAGGTGCCTGCACCATGTACAAATGTGCACATGTACAAATGTGTGATGCTTTTTGTTTTTTGAAATTCCATATGCATATATTACACACATGTGCCCAAGATTCCTCACATGTGTAAGTGAAAAAGTAAATAGACACATTGGAGACAAGAGGTTGTAAAACCTGTGCATATTGGGGATTTGGATACAAAGAACCAAAGTCAAAATGCTCAAAATAATTTAGCAAAAGACATGAAATAAGCTTGTCATTAAAAACAGGAGGCAAAAAATAGAGCATTATATTTTTTTATTAAATATTATTTCATCTAGTCATGCTTTTATGTCCATAGAGAAACTGAAATGTTAACTGTGTAATGTGTATTGGGGCTTATTGATGGCCAGCTTGTTCATTTCTTGGAAAAAATGTGCCTGCTTAATATAGTAAAGGGACGTGTTTAACATAAATAGTTAGAGAAAGCTATTGAAAACAAGCTTCCTGTGGGTATGATAAGTGAGGAGTAAATCATATGCGGACAGTGTTTAGAGAAATAACATGGGCGTCTATGGAACAAAACCAAAATCTGTTTATCAAAGTGCAGTCTTATGCAGAAACGAATTGAAACAGTAGACTAACGCTTGGCTAAATCTTTCAAAGCTCTTAACCTGCCACTCTACAGAAACTCTACAATGGAGAGAGAAATGGTATTTTATTTCCATAAGTTAGAAAACTTCCAGTTAGAAAAAAAGAACAAAACCCATAGAAGTAGTTGCAGTGGCAACTTGTTCCCCTTCCCCTGCACACACCTATCTTGGTTAGATGTATTAAATTCACAAATTCAGCTGAAGACTCACAATACAGATGCACACCTTCCGTTAGGTAGAGCTGAAGAACTGTACCAACTGTTTAGCACTGTCCCTTTCTGCAGGTTGTCATTCCAGTTCAGTTGATGACAGTGTAGTTTTCCTGCTTTATTTCAAACAAACTTAGCTAGATTACTTCAAACAATTTAAATTAAATTTAAATAGGAGAGTAATTACTGACAAGACTGCTCCACTGGCAGAGCAGTGTGTGTGGTGAGAGATGTGGTGTGTGCTGCTGATGGATTTGTGGTGTGAATTTTAACAGTTCTGGAATACAGGGTCTCATTTGCATTTATTGGTGACAGAGGACAAAAATAAGCTGGAAAGAAATTACCCAGCTCCAGTTTCTAGGGTGAAATTGTTCCTGTTGGCTCTCCTGCATTTCAGCTGTACAAAATCTAATTTCTTAGGCTTTTCTATTTAGAGGAGGGGAAAAAAAAAAGGGAGGGAATTGTCGCAGTTTTGTACTAGACTGCTTCTTGTTTTATGTCCAGATTATAGTAGAGATCATCTGTTCAGGGGCAAATCCCATTCTTTGAAACTCTCATAAAGTAAACGGGATTTAAGACAGTGCTATCTCAGCAAGAGAAACATGGCTGACATAATTTTAGAAATTGTATTTAGCGATATTTTAAATACACGTTGTGCTTTGCAGAGGTTATCTGCTGAATAAACATCTCAAAAATAACATGAAGTCTCAATCCATAGACAAAGCAAAAATAAAGCCTTCATTTCTACTTGAGGTTAACCAGAAGAGAAAAATAGACTAGCTATTTTTTCATTTCTTAGTTCAGGAAACCTGCAAAATATATGTTCTTAACCTTATTGTCTGACCGCTGTAGAATTCCCTCACTTGGTGTTTGTCTAAGTAATGTAGAGTCAGTACATCTCGCTGCTCGTTTTATCATGCAAAATTGCATGTGGCGCACATGCACTTAATGCCTGCCAAGAGGAAATAGCTTGTGGGCTGCATGAAAAAAAGCTACGTGCTGTATGAACTTGTTTTTGTTTGCATTCTCCTCTCTCTCTCTCCCAGTCTGGTTATAAACTACTGTTTAAACTAGTAGCAAGCTCCTAAGCTATCCATTTTTTTTTTGTTGTCCTTCCTCACCCTCTTCCTTTCTTCTGGTGTTCAAAAACACATTTTAAAGACCTCCTGCTAACTTCAGCAGTGGGGTTGAGGATTGTTGCTTTCCACTCCCTATCCTCCTTGGTGTTATTTTTGTTAAATAAAGATGATTCATGGGTGTAGAAGAGTTGGTCACTAGATATTGCAGCATGAGTTTGCCCAGGCTTCAGGGCTATGAGATTATTTGCCAGGAACCAGCCGTTCTTAACAAGAAAACTAATTCTTTCTGTACTTATGTTTATGTGTGTGTGTGTGTGTGTATACATATATATATATATATATGTATGTATGTATATATACATGGCTGATTTCTTTGCTGTGTGCCTTGGTATGTGAATATGATTGGGTCATGTGGAATTTCACACTTCTTGGAGAAGAGGCAGAAAGTGAAGGGCTGCCACACCTTTCAGTTATCTACACACAGCAGTCAGAATTTATCTTTTCTTCCAAGGATATACATTTTTAATGGAGATGGGCCTTTTTGCTGAAAGGTTGCAAAAGATAGCTTTTAAACCACAGTATGCTAAAGGGACAACTCTGCTACTACTAAATAATGCTCTTGAACAGCTGAGGTCCTCTCTTTTTCTAGAACTTCTCATGTGCTTAAAGAGAACAAGACACATTATTGATTTCAGTTTATTTTTGTTTACTTTTTCTAACAAGCAATGTATGTGTATACACATATATATGCATATTATATATATATGCATATTATATATATAATAGATATTTTTAAAGATGATTAAAGAACTCTGTAGCCTGTCTTTGGATGGCTATCAGGGATGGATATACTGGTCTTTACCCCCTTTTAGAAGCCTCTCTCTTAATCCACTTTGGTTCATATGAGTTTGGTTCTCCACCCTCTTCAGGGACTGCACTGCGATACGTCCAAAGCCAGCTTTTGTTTCCTAAAGAAAGAGAGCACGTAGATGGCTAAGTTAACATTAAAAACGAGTAGAAAGTCAGAACTCTTGCCTTGCCTTGCCATAATTCTCCAGTGGGAGTAATTGCAGCCTGTTGATGCAGGACCATTTGGTATTTTTAAACATGGTAGTGACCAGTTACTGCAAAGGCTCATTCTGTTTTTTTTCCACTGACTCATGCAGGCCTCCTTTTCTCCATTCTGCACAGTGTTTTGACTAGTTTGATGGGGTGTCTCTTCCCCTCTGTGGTGCTACTGCCTTTACCACTTATGCCTTACATGTAGCCTTCTGTTGGCTATTGCATCAGCAGAGATATTTGAAGGAATCCTGGCCCATCCTTTTGGCTTGCCTGAAGCTATGCAGTTTCCAGCAATCATACAAGCATGGAGAAAATCAATCAATGTCTTCTTTTTTTTTTTTTTTTTTTTTTTTTTTTTTTTTTTTTTTCCTCTTTTCTCCCAGGAGAAATAGAAGGAAAAAGGTAATTTTAAATGGTAAGTTAAACTCTCTCTCTCTCTCTGTGTGTGTGTGTGTGTGTGTGTGTGTGTTTAATAACATTCCACTTCCTCTCAGTGTATTGAATCAAAGCACCTTTGAGATGCTCTCTGTCCTGCTTTCTGTCGGGAGCACTTGCTTGCCATTGGCAGGACTGTAGGGTGCTCAAGCAGCTGATTTTTGCCTGGGTAACTGAATCTGGAGGATACTAGGGTGTTGCATGGCATTTTCTCACATTTGGACCTGTCTTAAGTTAACTGCTTTCCCCTAACAGTGCGTGATTCAGGTTTTGCTCTGATGACTCTCCAAACAAAAGGACATGGAAGCTCTTTGCTGTTTCTGAGGATTAGGAGCTCACCCTTTTACAGTCAGCTTCAGAGTGAATCCACTGAAGTAGTTAATCATTACAAGTCTCTGGAACTTTATAGTGCCCTTTACTGTAACAATAATTCTTGAAAAATTACTATCTTTTTGTGAGGTTGTGAGTTTCTTCCTCATTCTCCCTCTCCCTTGGGGTGTATGTGTGTGTTTTGGGACATGTAGGTGGAGATACTCTGCTTTGAAATCCTAAATCCAAGCTCTCACCAAGAATCTCTTAGGCTTTGCCTCTTTACACATTGCGTTATAGTGCGAGTTACTTTGTTGCTCTTTATTTATTTTTGCATTGAATGCTTACAAACCCAAAGACATTTCCAAGAGCTTTAGTCTTAGGTAGAAGTGATAGAATCAAGAGGTTTCTTGAGACTAAAACAATGCAAGTAAAGAGGTTTTATTTTGTCATGACAGCATAAATAAAAATGTGCCATTGCAAGGCAGAGTGAGTTGGAGAAACAAGGTCTTATTGAATCAAGTTTTTTCAACTTGCCTTAGACAGTTGACTTTATGCTTCTCCCCTTCCTCATAATAAATAGATAAAAACTGAACAGGTTTCTTCATGAAATGCGCTCTGTTCAGATCAGTTTTCCCCTAACTACAGATGAGTTCCTTCAAATAAATCTGAGGGGCACTTTGCAGAGTGCCAGAGGGAACTCTTTCAAAATCAAACTGTGGAAGACCTTGCTCCTATGAAGAGAGAGCATGGCTAGGGGTGTTAAATTTGCATTGTCAGTACATCTTCATCACTTTGGGGAAGTCGAGTAGTGACAGCATAGAATACTAAAGCTAGTACCTGCCAGCAGGGGCAATGCTTGGCTGGAGGAATATGCAGCCTATGCTGCTGGAAATGTGAAGGTGCTGTTCTTACCTGATTTGGAGTGATGATTAGCAGAACCTCCCCAATGAAAAGCAAATCTTCTCAAGTGTGGGGAAAATTTGGACTGAGACATTCTGCTAAGACTTGATAGTACTTCTGATGTCTACTGCAGGTGTTTCATCCCTTTTTCTGGACCACTTTGAACCAACTGTTGCTGCAAGCAGGATATTAAAACAGAAGCACTACTAGTATACAGAAGTAACTGCCCTGCTGGTCTAGAGAAGACTCATCCTAGCTGTGGGTTCTAGCAGAGCTGACTCTTTCTTTGCCTCTAGAAACACCTGAAGTCTGCATTACTGTGCTCTAGTTGCCTCTTTTTGTTAGGTTTGTTTTCTTCTCACTACCTCTCATCACCTAACTATAGCTTGGCCTTGTGTCTATGCAGCTCGATAAAAGTAAGGATTACAAATCTGCCCCTGACAGCTTCAAGAAAATTAAAAAAAAAAAAAAAAAAGGTTTATTTACTGCTAAGAGGACAGCAGTTTGGAATTGGTTCCAGCCAGGAGCTGAAGAGTCAGGGAGCAGGTTGCAATTCCCACAGTGTTTCTGCAGCAATGGGCTTGCATTTGTCTCAAGGTTGTGTCATTCAGTTCGATCTATATTATAAATTTTTCATTGCAAAATGAAAATGAGAGTGAAAATACACAGTAAGGTAATGGAGGCAGGTTGATGGTCATGGGCAATCTGCAAGTAGAAAAATCACAATTGAGTCCTGAATTTAAATGAACTGGGGGAGAAAACTTGGATCTTAGAAACAAGTTCTTAGCTCCTAGATACAGATTCATCCATTTTACCATCTCTTTTTTTCATTAGCTTTTAATTATTTTTATATTACTTAATTTTTAAGGTGTCTGCTGGTGTGGTATTTTTAGTGGTTCCAATTTTGGGCAGTTAGTAAATAGTGGTAAGCTATTTGCTTTAAAATGATCAGGGATTTGAAAATCCTGTTTCAATTTTTGTCTTCTCTGACAGTACAAAACTTCAGGATTATTATTTAAAATATGGCTACCAGATTGAGCAACTGGTAGTGTCTTAGCACAACTGTTGGCAACTTAAGCTGCTGTGAAATGTAACTAATATCTTTAAGTGCCATGAAGTGATCTGAGGCTCAATTTCCTACTGCTTCTGTACATGAAAGAAAAAGAAAACTCCAAGGGGCTCTAATTGGGTGTTATTGGTGATACTTTGTCATTGCTCAATTTCTGTAGAGAACTCTTTACTAATTCTAAGTGTATAAAACCTCTGCTTGTAAACGCCAAAAACTTCTTTCATCTAGGTGGGAGTTCATCCTTTTTCCCTTCACATTTGTATGCAACGTGTGTGTTTCTGGACAACAAAACATAAACAACTGCAAGCCCGTATTCCTTGGGGAAAAAAAAAAAAAAAAGGCATAAGTCGTCATTGTAGCAGATGTTACTGTCTTCTCCCTGAGGGCACAGACGGTCAGAACCCAAATTCCCTTTAATTATCCCAGTACAGACACATGTGTGCCCATAAAAGCACAGAAATGGGCAGTGTTGGTGGGGGCAGAAGCTCTGCTGGGACAAGAGAAGAGGAATGTTGAGCTGGATCCTAGACCTTGAGACTTTGGAGGCTGGAGCAAACTGCACAAAGCACGTCAAGAAACAAGGCAGGGCAGTAGCTCCTGCCTCACTGTGAGCAGATTGCTGGGAATAAGCAGCCAAGCAACAAAAAGCATGTGGAGGAGGGCACAAGACAGTAAATTGAAGGCAGGCTTAAAAACACAGGTTCTTCTGTGATACAGAGCTTGTTTAAAGTGAATAAACATACTTTAAGTATGCTTTATCTTCTTCTTTTTTTTTTTTTTTTTCCCTCCATTAATAATAAACTACTTATAGCCCTGCCTCATTACCTCTGAAA
This sequence comes from Nothoprocta perdicaria, assembly GCF_003342845.1. NCBI lineage: Eukaryota > Metazoa > Chordata > Aves > Tinamiformes > Tinamidae > Nothoprocta > Nothoprocta perdicaria. The sequence continues at coordinate 3,206,196 of NW_020455810.1, forward strand.
TTCCCCCTTCGCTGATAATGGACATTTAATAAACAAAAATCCAATAAACAGGTGGTGAATTTACTGGTTGGTAGTTTATAGAGGTTTACACTCTGGGGATTGGTTTTATTACAAATGATTTAATGTGGCAAGGAGCTCTGGAAGCAGGTAAAGCCTCTAGATAAGGCAAGAAGTGCTTTATTATTTCTGTGCCTTTTTTTTCCTGAGTCCTTTTTGGCAGGCTGCAAGAATTGGGTAGGTTGTGTTGGGTAGTACAAGGAAGGCAGCTGCTCTGTGAGCTGAAGGAAGCTCCAGAAAACTCCTGGGTTTTGAAAGGAAGCCATAGTTTGGGAGGTCGTTCTTTGCATGATTTTTTTTTTCTCCTATAAAGAAAGATGAGCTTTGATCTGCAGATGTAGATCTGAGTTGTTTCCGTGTTTATAAGTGTAGCATTGTAAGACATAAAGGAGGAGTCTTTTAGTTTGTGGTTGCTGATTTAATCTTGGTGGGCAAAACAGTAACTCTCAAAAGTTCCTTTATGCCGTGTTAGCTAGTATTAGGTTTGTATTAGCTAAACTTGCATAAAAAGTAGTCTTGAAAAGTCTTTTTTTTTTTTTTTTTTTTTTTTTTTCTCCCTCCCCTTTGGGGACTTGGGGAGGGAATGCATATACATATATATATATATTTTTTTTTTTTGCCTTCTTCCTGGATGCCTATTTGAGAAACTGCAGGGCTCTCCTTTACTGGTTAAGCACCAGAATCTCATCTACTTCACTGTATTAGCTAGATCAAAGAATCTTCTTATTTTAATAACACATGTTCCTGATAAACTTTATTGAATGTTGTGAATTAACTACTATAATGCATATTGTTTAGTTTCCAGTTGCAGAGGAAATGCACAAGACTCTTAATTCTGTATTATTAAATCCAATGGTGCAAGTATAAAGTCACAATCTAAATGTCTTCTGTATAGAGTGAGGTATATGCAATAACTTTTCATTAAAATGCCATACTGAAGATGTGCTTACCTGTCCAAATCTTTTTGATTATTATTTTTGGTTTCTAGAGAAACCCATGAAACTTTGTAAGCTGTTGCCTCCTTTCTGTGTTCGAAGTTATACTTTTCTACAAATATCTTCTGTCCACTCTTTCTGGTATACTCAGTTTTCACTATCAGACAGAGACTTCTGCTAGCACAACCTGATAGATCTGAATTACATGCAGGATTTGACTCTCCTTAGACTTAACAGGCTTATACCATATACATAGCTTTGAAGGCTTGTATCACATATATAAAACAGTGGACATGCCAGCCCTCTTATCTCAGTAACCATGAATTTCACTTTTTTTTTTTTTCTCCTGTCATCACTCTCTCTCTTTCTGTTGGATTTAAAGAGTTAGTTACTATCTTTTTTTTTTTTTTTTTTTTTTTTTTTTTTT
>NW_020455810.1:3207678-3321514 GCF_003342845.1 Nothoprocta perdicaria
TTTTTTTTTTTTTTTTTTTTGTCTTTTTGATTAATGCAGTAGTTTGAGTCCCTTTGTTGTACTAAAAATCCATGAAAAAGGAACCAGGCGCACATTCGCGGACTGCAGCTCATCTTTGGTTGAGTACAAATGTCCTATATATGTGTGTAAGAGAAATGGAAGAGTTTTTGCTGTGTTTGCTACATTAAATGGAGTTGGTTTTTAAAAAATTGCTTGTCTTGTATTATTCTGAAAAGACATTTCTAGTGTTTTCTCCATGAAACCCCTTTCTGGCTTGCTTTGCAATGCAAACTTGGGTTGGTAGAGGACAGGGTTAGTTCAAAAGAAGTAGAGGTGTATAAAGAGCTTGTACTTGTGTGGGTTTATCCTCTGTGAAGGAGAAGTAGAACATATTGGCTGCAGTGGAGTTTTGTGGCATCACAGCCCCAGCCCCTTTTGGATAAGTAGAGGTGAAATGCGATCAGTTTTAGATAAGGTACAGCTGTTCTTTGACTGGATTTTCTTAAGGGAATTCTTTGTTTTTGGACAGTATTTGTTCATGTTTCTGCTATTACCTCTAGTTGTAATGTCTTTCTCCTTTCACCCACTGGGAGTCAACGACTTGTGCTGCAAGGGCTAGACTGGTGAAAGGAAATAAATAAATAAAAATAATATTCAAAAGCACATAGAGAAAAGTTGATTGCAAAAAAAACAATTTAAGAAAGGCTCTCTGATGTGCCTTTCTCACTCTTTTTTTTTTCTTTTTTTTTCTTTCTCTTTTTTTTTTTTGCTAACACAAAACAATAGTTGTTTTCATGAAGTTGTTTTGAGCAAATTTCTGATTCATTGCAGTGTTTATTTAATAACGGGAAGCTTCAAAGGAAAAATTAACAATTGCATTCATAGTGATGCCAGTGATGCACGGAAGCCATTCACAACATCTTCAGCCGACTCAATAGAGATTGCTGGGGTTAGGGAGGCTGGCACCAGAGCTGAAGTAATGGGCTTGGTGAACCGCAGCAGACACTTCTGCCTTGTCTTTTGCCTTTGAAGATGACCATGAGGATTGCACGAATAAAAGATCTAAACAGCGCTAGAAGTGTTACACAACTTTAGGAAGGCTGGAATTACTGCTTTGTCCTCAGATTAGATAGGTTTGATTATAAAATCCCTTTGGCACGTGCTAGAAAACTTTAGTTTGCCTCGGCTCAGCTTAGTGAATTTGTGGTACCGATGCCACCCAGAGACATCTGCTAATATTGCAAAGCCGGTAGTTTTAAACAGTAGCATTTCTCTACTAACAGTTCCTTCAAGAAGATGGATATATGGCCCATATATTTAATTTAATGCTCACTATTTGCACAAAAGGACACTATGGTATAAGTTGCTTTATATCTGCTTGCAAGCACTGATGAAAGTTTTAATCTCTCTGTTAATTTGTGAATGCAACTGGGAGCTCTTTGTACTCATATTTAACATTGTTCTTCACCGTGTCAGATCACTTCTGCACTCAGCTGTAAACATACCACTCTGTCAAATTGTTTTTCTCTTTACTTGTCTTTGAAGGGCTGAATGATGAAGCCAAGTTTAGAGACAATTTCGTTTCGTTTGCAAAGAAATGTAGAAGTCAGCAACCCTTGGCAATGTGAACCAAACAAACCATGGCCTGTTGGGTAGACATTAACTGTAAAGTAAGATTGGGACAACTTTCATCATTTGAACAAGTCCTCTGTTCAGCTTTGATCATTAACCCCTTTGCTTATAAAGCTGTTTTGGAGACTGTCCTGACCTTTAGGGCGAGAGGAGTGGGCTTCACTGTGTTTGATTTGCCATAGCTTTACGAGCCGTAGCAAACTTTTGTTTCCCATTAAAACTAAGCTAATCAAAATAAAAAAACAACCAGACCCTGAAATCGCTGCATAATTCACAGCATGCGAGAAGACAACCCTGGATTTCTCAGAATATCCAGCTCTTTCAATATTCATATCTCTTAAGTCCATCAGAAAGCATGCATTTTATTTCAGGAATGCTTTTGACTTGTAGCAGATTTTACTCGTATATAAATGATTTTTCTTTATTTACTTATAATTGATTGATATACATAATGGTTGTTTTGAAAGGGCCCAGGTTGGAGTCCACTTACTGTCATGATTGCATATATAGAGCAATAAAGCTTTTGCATGGAGAACTTGAAGTCTGAGGCTGATGCCTGCAAAATGGTGCATGTTTAACATCAAATGAAAACAAACCCTAAAACCATCACCAGAATGAAGCTCTGCCTGAGCAAGTGTTTTCACCACTGAGAGTAAGAAGAGAGAGGTGATGGAAAGTATTTGAGTGCGTTACGGTAGCTGGAAGCAGGGAAAGGGGAGGGGGACACCAGTGCTAGGAGATCTGGAGCAGGAAAGTGGGGGGACTGGTGCAGTTTGTCATCCACTTTGCTGGGATCAGCAGGCTGCACAACTAGGCTATATATCAGCAGGCTGCAAAATTAACTTGCACATTTACTTTGGGGACTAATGCAGTATATAAAATCTATAGCCATGTTATCTTATAAAGCATGTCATGTTGCATCTGCCAAAAAAACATTAATTAAGTGAAGCTATTATTACTCATTACGTAACCTTGAGTTTTAAATCAAAGAAAAACTTTTGGTAGACCTTTATTAGCTTCTTATTCATCTCTGACTCTAAGGAGATAATTCTTACCAAAACTGAAATATTATGTTTCGCTTACAGCTCTTCAGCTATATTTTACTGTTTAGATAGTAATAAATCTGAAATTATTCTGTTAATTTAGTTCCTTAAGTTTTCAGTAGTGTAACTCAAAACAATTTCACCACTATGCTTTATTCTTACACTTAGTAGGCTTTGTTTGGATGTGCTTTTTTCCTTGCTTTTAGAAGATATTTTCCTTTACAGAAATGTCACAAAAGGTATAACTTCATTCCATAGGATCTTACTGTCGTGAGCCATGCAATGCCATTGTAAGAGACAGAGTTGGCTGTTTCAGAGTGTTTGCCGCAAAGAATAACAGTTGTTCTTGCTGTCCTTTGTCCTCCCTGAACCTGTTCCTTCTTGATCCTAAGCAAGACAAATACCAAATACAGCCAAACACAAGTGATTCGTACTTTGGAGGAGGAGAGAGGATCTGATTTCAGAGAGGTTTCTCAGCAGGTCCCTCATGACCCTCTGGCTCTCCAGTCCGGATGTGCTCTGACCCAATGGGCATTTTCCAACCTCTCCCCACAATGATGGGGAATTTACAGCTAGGAAAACCAACAGTGAACTCGGATACCAGACTCTCCCGGGCATGCGCAGACAGACATCCTAGGCTGGGGATTGTCCACATCCGTATAGGCTCTCGTTAAATATGCAGATTTTGCTTTTCTGACATCCACGTGGTTGCACTGCAAGGATCCATCTGTTCTCCCAAAGCAAATGCTGCTGCAGCTTCTGCACAGCATGTCTAAGGTGGCTCCTGAATATGTTTCTCACAGTGAAATAACATTTTTCACCTTGACTCTCTCCTTGGAAACAGATAATCTATTTCTGCTAAAACTTAAATATTTAAGAACAAATCTCCCTGGAACAAGCACCAGACATGGATTATTTCAATGCAGACATTCGCAATATAAAAAATATTCAAGTGAATAGTGAATATTTTGAATATAAAAAATATTCAAGTGAAATGAATCTGGTCTTATTTGGTTATCTACCAGTGATCCGTTATACTCTTGTTTTCCTTACCTAAGGGGAAAAAAAAAAAAAAAAAAAAAAACCCAACACATCTAGTTTATAAATAAAAAACAAAATGTTGACATTTCAGTCATTTATTGGGTGCTGTTTTTTATGATATTATAGGACAGATTATGTGTTATGGTGGTAAAAGGCTCTGTGTTCCCTAAGAGGACCATACTGAGAAAACTCAGCTCCATGATATCTACAAATGTGCTATTGGCTACTTGATATCTGCAAATGTGCTATTGGCTAACTATGAAATTTATGGTAAATGTTTACAGTATCAACTATATTACTTTTTCATTTCTTTTTTTAGAAATTGCCCCTTGGCTATACATGTTCAGATCAGAAGATGCTGTAGACTTCTCACAATTAACATTTGATCCAAGACAAAAAGAACTTATTGCTGGAGCAAGGTAAGAAAAGCATTTTCATGCTATGCCAAATCAAGTTTTGTGCTTTGTAGACAAGTGGTATTGAGCTAGATTGTACCGCCAATTTACTCTCAGGTGACTCCCTGGCCTTCCAGACCCACTGGACTGAAAGTTGTTTCCACTTATTTCTCTTATTCCTAACCAAAGTTACAAGAGAAAGACCTGGTTTCCAGAAGCCTACTAAGCTAAACCCTGCTCCTCCTGTTTTTAGGAGGACTGCCCTGGGGTGCTCTCAGGCTTTCAGGTGGACAGAAGAGCAAGGCAGATGCTCTGTGACAACATAAATTTTGTAACAGATGCAAATTTGACTGCTTAAAGCCACTCTTCTTCTAGGGTGATCCTAATAAATAGTTAGGGCAGAACCACAGAACTAGATAGTGACAAATACATGTAATTTTGATACAGTAAGACAGACTTTTGCTATTAGTCATAATTTGCAAACTGCCTTGGATGTGAAGAGTAAAGCTGTGCCAGGCTTTAAACATGATTTTGCTTTTTCCTTCTCTCTGCATATAAAGTATAGTAAATCTTTCTAGATGACAAAATATTTTAACTAAGCTTAGTATTGAAATCTTTGTTTTTGTCTGTTTAATTTACAAATTTCCAGTCATTTGATATTTATTTATTTTTATTCACCCTGGAGTGAACTTCTGTTTCCTGCTTTGGTTTGGAGCTGAAAATGAAGTTCAAATTATAGAGTTAGAAAATGTAACTTCCTTGGTAACTGTGTGTATGGTGCCCTGAAACAGGGATATACTGTTTATCCATGTTTGTTTGCTCTGCTGTGAGTCACCAAACAACACCTTAAGATGCTTCCATCTGAAGAGCCACTAGAAGAAGTCACTTCTGTCCTTATCCTCAAATGTTCTTTCATAAAATAGTGTGTTAATTCTTACGCACATATGAAGTTTTTTAGTATGCAGTTATTTCTCTTGCATTATTCCAACAAATTAAGCTCCTATTACCTTCCTGTGTCCTTGTGCTAACACTTCAGAAAAGCGAGTAGGTATGCATAAAGTGATCTTACTAAGAAAAGCTGCAAATTCCTGTTCAGTTGTGAAAATAACTGTAGTCTCTCAAAACGTGTTGCCTTTGTCTACCTGATCATGCAGTAGCCATGTGGCACACAGTGAAGCTACAAATACATGGTACTCTACCCTGCAAAGAGAAGCACTGCTGTTACAGTTCCCTTGTCCAGCAACCAAACAGGACTGGGGCACGATGTTCTGTCTGTAATCTTCTGCTTCCTCCTCTTCTGGGGGAAGAAGTTAGGTTAAAAAGAGAAAGAATATTTAGGTAGCTGGGAATGAATAAGCAACTTGGCCACGTGCACAGTAGCTGCCTGTAAATCCATCATCTGCCAGTAGCTCTCTAAGTTACACAGTAGTGTTGTCAAAAACAAAACACATGTTTGCCATAGTTAAATTATTCAAGAAGCACTGAGTTTGGGAACTGCTGGTGCAAATAAAACAAAAACAGAACTCTTTTTGAGGAGGCAATCTCTAAATATTGAAGGGGACACTATGCTGTACTACTTGCTGTATCAGGTAAAAAACAAAAAAGGTCCCTTCTGGTCCTATATTGCTAAAATTTCTCTTGATTTTCCAGTTTTGGAAATAATGTTCATCTGTGGATATATAAAGATAGCTTTTGTATTTATTACTGATTTTTTACATAGGGCAATATATCACTTCCTATGAATCTGTACCATTAGAATTTGTGCTGAGCATTATTTTAGTATCACATGTGACCTGGCAGATAAAGTGAGTGATTTCTCCTAGGGTATTCAATTCTTTTCTTTAAAAACAAAACAAAACAAAACAAAAAACATATGGCTAGACAGTATTTACTTCTATAATTAAGTGGCATCAGCAAAGGATTAGGGCATTAGCTCCTCAGTTAAGCTCAAGGAAATGAGAAGCTGTTTTTGTGTCTCATTCTGAAAATACTCAGAAGAATATTCCTGCATGTGGTTTTAATGTACCCAGTAGAGTAATCGTTAACATTTTTGATTAGATGCTCCATTGTGAAATGACTGCAAGCATGAAAGTTCATGGGATTGCCCAAGAGCAACCTTACCTTTTTTTTTCTCCCCCTCAGTGGAGTAATTTTGCATATTTCTTCCAATGTTTTCCTCTTTTCCCCACCAAAAGGTCATTTTAATGGAGAAAGATGAGTTCAAGGGGAGGAAGCAGCAGTCTTTCCATTGCCTTGGCAAAGTATGCTTTGCCATTTCTTCTTATTCTGTGATAATGTGCACGAAATTGCTACCAACTGTTTTTTATAATCCAAATAAAAGGTACAGGGAGTTTTCCGGCCATTTGGAGGTAAATCAGTCAGCTAGAAGGGCTCAAATTTAGTCAGTCAGGACAGAAAGGTTGCTGAAATGCAAAATAATTAGTTAGGTTTAGTTTCCTCTGTTTCTTTTCTCTGTGTGCAGGTGTGTGTATAACTTCTTAATTTCTCTCTCTTTTTTCTTAATGGTTCTATTCAGACTATGCAAGAAACTTTATATCTGAAGTGGCTTGTGTGTTTAAAGGGATAATTAAGTAGCCCTCCTCCTGCCAAGCCTCTTCTGCTTGAAACTATGAGCTGGTAGGAGTCTAGCTGGAGCTTGTTCTTTAACTGTGGTAATTTAGTTATTATAATTCAAGCTGAGTTTTCAAAATACATACTTTCTTATCAGAAATGGGTCTTAAATCTATTCTTCCACATTTTTTAAACTGAATGCTATATAATATTATATATCTAGACATATCTTAGGCTATTTTTTTACACACAGCACCATAACACTGTCATTCTCTTGTAAATTCTCCTGGAAGTTAATTAAGCTTGCTTGGAGGATTTCAGCTTGCTTTGAGGTAGCTTATTGCTGGAGGCTCTCCTTATCTGCCTGATGAAGGGCTGCAGCAGTATACCCTTGCTCTTAATTAGGTGTGTGTTTGGGAACGCTTATTTGAACCATTACCACTGGCTGCCATAATAATGAAAAGACAAATTGAAGGATTCATTAAGGGTTGTTTGAGAATCTCTTTAATAAAGGGCTATCTAACTGTGCAGGTTTGCCTCTCCCTGTTGCCTGCTCTCAGCAGAACAACCTGAGAGCTTCTTGTAAATGAGGTGCTCTGAGCACTGCATATTGGGAGAATATTTGGGCACCACAAATGTGTTGGTATATACTTGGAATATGCATCTGACTTTTACCCCTCATTTAATGCTCGGTTCAGGGTAGTCAATGTCTGTCCTTCTAGTAATTGATTTGATCTTATCTAAGGTATTATTTCTTGTTAAATCTAAGAGAAATCACCAGTTTTCTTCAAAAAGGAATGTTTTTTATTTCTCCCCATTCTGCCTCCCTTTCTTACCTTCTCCTAACACGCTTACATTTAGTACTTCTCCTGCCTTTTTTTCTCCCTACCCCACTGTGCAATTTCCTCTCCTTTTCACCACCTCTGGCAGTATTTGCTTGCTTTCTTTTGCTGAGTCAATATTATTTTAATATTTTATTTAGTGGAAGTGGCATGATGCATGACCAGAGAAACTTCTGAGCTTATGCAGGCTTATAGGAGTGAGTACATGGCTGGCAGAGGAGGAGGGTTATGGCAGAGGTAAAGGGGACCTACCTGTTTTGTCAGAGTGAAGTGATACTTCAGTGCAAGTCATCTTCAAAAATCATATTGAAAGAACGGTATTGTGAAGGCATCAGTCTTAATTTAATTAAGTCTTTGACCTAACGTGTATACCCTTCATCTATGCTAGTCCGAGTGTGTATTTTGACTGCAGACTATTGCAATTGGAGCCTTCCTTTGGTTCTTTGTAAGACTGTGTTCTCATATATTCTACAAGCCTCTTCCTTCTGCAGTGGATACCTGACTGACTGTGTTGCTGACCACTGCATGCACAGTGAGCTGGTCTACTTCTGCCTGCCCTCCTGGTACAGAACTTTACATTTCACTTTTGTGGAGGATTTTTCTTCATTTAATTTAAACATAACCAGAAGATTATTTAAATCTTTGCATATTTAACAGTGAATACAACCATAAGAGTTATTTTATGGCGGTTTGGTGGTCTAACTGTCTTTTGCAATAAAAGATGTGTATGTTGCATATACCTATCCAGCTCTTTTCATACTTGCTGTGACTGAATAATGCTTTATTTCAGAAGGCAAGACCAGTTTGGGTCCTCAGGAAGTAATAGGAATCATGCAATTAAAGACTTGTTAGAGTTCATAAGTAGAAATAGCTTCAAATAAAGCTATGTCAGTTTTCTTACTTGCACTCTATAAACTTTTCTAGTTGAGATTCTTTTTCAAATCTGTGCTTAATGTAACAGTACTTATTGTTGTGTCCATTTTTTGTGTTTGTGTTTCAATCCATATCTTTTCCTATATAAGAAATGGTATCTGCATCCATATTCACACTCAGAGACCTTAAAACAGAAAGAACAGTTTGGATTACATCTTTGACTCATCGACCCAATTTTCACTGGGTCTGTAGTTTTCACTGGGTCTATAACTTACTCTATATAATGAGTTGTAACTCATAAGATTGATATTTTATTCTTATTTATATTTATTTTAGTATTATACTGATGTCTGTGCTTGTAGTTACCTGAAAGAATGCAGGATCCTTTGTCTCATACTCTTAGTTGTGTTTTCTTCTCATTATCCTGTCCTTCTGCATGCAGATTTATGTAACATATTTGCTTACCTCGTTCATTAAGTACCAAATGGAAGCAATTTTACCAATTACAGCCAGTGCTGAATCAGTTTAGTTTCAGCATGCATTATATTTATCTTGCTTTTATCATCACCATATTTGGACACAAATCATGTCTACATGCTAAGAAGTCTGTGTTTATGCTTCAAAAAGATACTTGGTAATTTTTATTTGACATCAGTTGATTTTAAAGCCTAAGGGAAGTAAAACTAAAGAAAATAGATGGAGAGAAAAGGCCTTAGAAAATGAAACTATTATTATACTTCTAGATTGAAACGTAATCCTGCTAGTTTTACTGAAGTGGATATAATTAGATAGGAACATCTCTGATTGCTTTCCAAGAGCTTGTTTGCAGCTTTTCCCTTGGCAATAGTCATGTATTAAGAATCCCTCTATACCGTCCAGTTCTGCAATTTTGCAGTGTATTGCAGTATTTTAATACTTTTTATAATGCCTTAAACCTGTTTTTTCTTCTCTTTCCATATTGTTTCTTTTCTTGATAACTTTATGAAACTCGGGGAGGGGGGGAAAGATGCACTATTTTGGTTATCAACAACCCCAGAGAACTGAGAATCATAGAATGCCGAAGGTTGGAAGGGACCTCAGAGGTCATCGAGTCCAACCCCCCTGCTCATGCAGGGTCACCTAGAGCACGTGGCACAGGGCTGCATCCAAGCGGGTTTTAAAGATCTCCAAAGAAGGAGACTCCACAACCTCTCTGGGCAACCTGTTCCAGTGCTTTGTCACCCTCACAGTGAAGAAATGCTTCCTTAAGTTCCTGTGGAACTTCCGATGCTTCAGTTTGAAGCCATTTCCTCTAGTCCTATCCCTGCTCACCACTGAAAAGAGGCTGCCCCCCTCCTCCTCACTGCCTCCCTTGAGGTATTTATACACGCTGATCAGGTCCCCCCTCAGCCTCCTCTTCTCCAGGCTGAACAGACCCAGCTCTCTCAGCCTTTGCTCATAGGGCAGATGTTCCAGGCCCCTGATCATCCTGGTAGCCCTGCGCTGGACTCTCTCCATCAGCTCCACATCCCTCTTGTACTGGGGAGCCCAGAACTGGACGCAGTACTCCAGATGTGGCCTCACCAGGGCTGAGTAGAGGGGGATGATCACTTCCCTCGACCTGCTGGAGACGCTCTTCTTAATGCACCCCAGGATCCCGTTGGCCTTCTTGGCCACCAGGGCACACTGCTGCCTCATGGTCAACTTGTCGTCCACCATGACACCCAGGTCCCTCTCTGCGGGACTGCTCTCCAGCAGGTCCACGCCTAATCTGTACTGGTGTCCAGGGGTGTCCAGAAGTGTGTATTAGTGTCAAGTGTTGGCTTACTCACATGGATATACGTATTTTAGTCTCCTTAACACTTACATGGTCAATATTTGTAGTTCCAGGCATAATTTCTAATTATAGGGATATTTCACAGGCAAGAAGTATTGTGCTCTCCTACTTAGGGAGTAATTCTTACTCTGTGGAATCAAAAACCTCCAGCTTCTGCTTTTCTTCAGGATAGTACAATTTTATCTATTTATTCATTTGGAATTTTTGCTGTTTGAGACAATAGGCCAAAATGATGCAAGAAGGAAACACTGTGAAAAGTCCTTATGAGTAATGAGACATTCTGTGTTAAAATGCCACGTTAGGGATAAATGTTCAATAGAGATCTTGAGAGGAAGTGCATGCAGGGACAGGCATGGCCCTGTAGCAAGCCCTGATCTGGGGACTGAAAGTGTGAGATGCAGTCAGTGATGGCTGATGTAGAGTATTCACAAAGGGAAGATTAGTCTTCGTGTTCATGTTCACTGCTGAATATGTCTGGGGAGGACAAATTTTGCAAATTTTTTATATTTGTCCTTGCAGAGGTAGTGTGGTTGTAGTAGGTTAGAGCAAATGCATCGTTTTCTGACTTTCACCAAGAGTCTTTCAAATTAATGTGTTTTTAGTGTGTTGGTGGAGTTCTTGGTAAGCACTGTTCTACCATGTTTAGGGGCCTTATTTGCCCTCTGAGATCTCTCCGTAGCTTATACGTGGGCACTTTACTGATTTCTCTTTGGTTGCCTCATGCTAGTAACAAATGCCCTGCCATTTGTTATTAGCTTTCTCATGAAAATGAGAAATGAGAGATGAATACAATTTTCCCCTCATGTTTTGAATGAGTAACCCTCGGTGGTAAATAGGAAAGATTGACCTGATTCTGGGAAATAGATATCTATATTCTAAACTAAATATATAAATACACATATGTACACTACAGAGTCCATCAATAAAGCTATCTGTGAGACTGCATGTGTTTCTGGAAGAAAAAAAAAAAAAAAAGGTTTAAGAAAGTTAATTTTCATTGTTCAGTCGCAGGCTCATATTTTTAAATCTCATTAAAATATTTAATACAGATGTAAAATAGAGGTCCTGACCATCTGTGCCTATTAACGATACCTGATGTCTCTTTGGAAAGAAATAGGATTATTGATTCCAAAAATCTGACCTCATTTCAATTTAACTTATAGAAGTCACATGAATGTAATGTTGCAGATGATCTTCAGATATTTAAATGTAATGTTTACATTTCATTATTGCTTTATTAACAATGTGTACTTGTTTTGTTGGAATGAATTTGTTGTTTGTAAAGTTTTAGAGATTTGTTATGAATAGATTAAAATGGAAGTCATTTTTATATTTTCATCTTTCAAAAATGGCTTTTCATGGTCATTTATAAAACTTAATAATTCTGCACTGGTGTTGGAAACGGCAGAATATGATCAAAGATAAGGGAGAGAGGACTGAAGAAATTTGTGTGTTAAACTATGAAGAACAAATAATAAGTGATGAGAAGAAAAGCTGATGTAAGGAGAGGATAAGTTGAAGAAAGAAGCCAGTGAGCTTCAGGAATAGGGAAATGGAGCATGTAGACCTGCCACAAAGGAGAACCTGTGGCAAGGAGATAAGGAACCAGTCAAATGTATTCAAAATTGGTGTCCTGCTTATTTGTTTTCAAGAGGATCATGAATGGATATCATGGGCACTACTAGCAAAACTGATTTATCTGAACAAACAAAACTTTACAGCTACATCAACTAGATATACACAGAAAAATTGGAGGAGTTGTGACAGCACTCATATATATATATAAGCCAAAGAAAAATGATCTCAGCTTCTCGTCAGTCAGGCACACTTGCCCTGTTAAATGTGGCTTTCCCAGGGCTCCACACAGAGGGACTTGCTGTCCCTCCATGGTACTGGGATTCATTGCTTCAAACTTGGCATACAGTCTATCTGTGGGTGCTCATTGCACTGGGGCCCTGTTGGTCTAGGGAGAAGCAGGTGGTTTTATTCCATGCGACATCTTGCTCTTATTTGAACATCTGACATTGTCCAGGTGATTCTGCCTAAGCAGCGTGGATTTCCTTCCATTGAGTCTAAAGGAGGACTGGAGAGACTGACATAAAAGTACATGTGTGAAGTATAAATATGTTCTTTTTTTTTTTTTTTTTTCCCTTTCATGTAAATCCAGTCCTTCAATCAGAAGTTTTGAAAATTGCCTTAGTCCGGGGGCTGTGTACTGAAAAATTTCAAGTCCTGACTGCCAGGCATATTTTTATTGCTTTTGCCTTTTATACTCATAAATTATGTTTTTATTTAACCACTAGTAACAATTACTTTTTTTTTTTTTTAACCCAGAAACTACCTCTTCAGGTTGCAGCTTGAGGATCTCTCACTAATACAGGTATGTTTGCTATTAATTTTCCTAGTTCCTGTGCATGCTGTAGGTTAAGCTGGTGTTTTAAAGCAGATAATCAGGATATTCACAAGCTTCCTAAATACGACTGTTTATGTGGTTTTGTCCTCTTTGCTTTCCTTTACTTTGCAACTGATATCCATTTAAATTCCACGTTAGCCCTTCTCCCAGCAATGCAGACTAGATGTTACCTTGCTTTTTGCTGTGATTTCACTAGAGTGAATTTCTATGAAGAGAAGGTTGGAAAAAGGGTCTTATCCTGTTAGAGGAATGATCTAACTTATTATCGTGTACTTTGTTAAAGCTGTCTTCAGAAATGTATTATTATTTTAGAGAAAATAAGTCATTTTTTAAAATAATTGTAAATAGAAATTCATTCACACCTGCTAAAGGAGAATAAGGCAAATGAAAAAGCAGCTTTTGATGAAATACATAGTATGAGTGCAGGTATCAGAATCCAAGTGTTGTGTTTAAGGTAGCTAATTTGGTTAAACTTGTTAAAGGTAGAAAGATGAAATGTGGAGCTTTTTAGAGGTGACCAAGGGTGACCAAGAATGCCAGGATGATTTACTTTATCTTGAACTTCATATTACATCTACACTAAGTTTGTTATCTGTAATCAGTCTTATCTTCCCCTGCTGTTCTGATCTGAATGTTGTTTGCTGCTTGAGTTTTGTTGGATTTCTTTTTTTCTTTTTCTTTTTTTTTCTTTGTGTTGGCATAATTTTTAACCTACATCAACATTTTGTGTTTTTGTCTCTAAGAGTTCTTTTACTAAATTGAATTAAGTTGGCTAATTAAGTTATGGAAATAGAAAATCTGAATAAAATAGAAATTCATGTTTTTTTTTGTTGTCCTTTTATTTTTTTTCCTGCTAGTTTAAAATCTTTATATTTGAGGCTTTAGCTTTTATACCACAAAGTAACTCTCTACAGTTGAATATAGAAAAGTAAAATACATTCAGGTAAATCTATCTTTCAGGTACTCAAAACACCTATAACTTATACATGTTAAGCTTCAGTCATGCTTGAAGACTTCGCTCACCTCCTGAGATTGCTAGGAAGATCTGGGGTTGATTCATAATTTACCAAAATGGCAATTTTGATAAATAGCCAATTTTGTTGCTTATGCTTGAAGCTGAACACTTTGAATATTATTCATCAAGAGTTCAGAACGTCTGCCTGCACCTTATCTGACCCATCCCGATATATCTGATGCTCTGACAGAAGCTTTTGGTTACGTTGTAGAGATGCTTGCTGACTGGATGCATTCAGTGCATGTATGTGATACTGTGTTGTAGTGCCAATTCAGAGCAAACTTCCTAGCTTTCCTCTGTGGGCTAGGTATTAATAGCTTGAGGTCACTAAAGAGAAGAGGAATCTATGATTATGGACATTTGTCATTACTTTGACTTAAACCAAAAACCTCATCAATCAGCAAAAGCCATGAGACATTATAATGTTGATGTTAACACTAGGTTTTAATCCTCTGAACATGCAGAACCCTTTAAACAGACTGTCTGTCTTAAGTTAACTTTTGGTAACTTATTCTGTCAGACAAGGCTGACACACTGCTGCTTTGTCTCTGTATCTTCAAACCCTTTTCCTTAGGGGAAGGCCTTTGCAGAGGCTGAATTTCTAAATCAAAACCACAGCGTGACTTTTTTCTTTTTTTCCCTCCTAGCAGCAATGCATCTTTGCTATCCCTGCTCCAAGTTTCCAAATTTTCCTCCTTCTTTTCATACTGTTACATTTCCTTCATATTTGTCCTTCACAGATTGTTTCGTTCTCTGTTTCTCTCTTGTTGCTTCTGTTAGAGTGCTCCAGGGTATGAGTTCTTGCAGACTGGTAAATGTGCCTGTTAGGGCAGCTCCAAAACATCTGGGAGATAATTACAGTGTGTGTCTTGTTTTAAGGAACCCATGATGTCAGGTGTGTTCCTTAGGACTCTCAAGCCTGATAAACAGCATGTTCAGATCTTCTTTCTTAAAGAAATCATAACTATTCCTGTGGAAACTAAGTATTTAACACTTGCCAGCAACAAACCTGAATCCCATCTAAAGCCAAGACTGTTTTAGCTAATAATTCACCAAGTTTTACATGCCTTTCAGATAATTTTTGCTGTATCAAGTTAGTTTACATTTCATAATCGTAGCTTATAATGCCAGTCCTTAGTATAATAAAATTTAATTCCCTCAGGAATTAAAAAGTTGAAATTCTTTTAATTGGATTTTTGAACCTTTCAGGCATATGAAATTTAACTTATTCACATAGGGTGAAAAATTATTTTAGAAATGAAAAGCAGTATTTGCATAGGCAAATGATTATAAGATTAGTGGGTATAGAATTTACTACTTTAGTGCTTAAAGGTTAACAATGTTTTGAAGCTGGAAATCTTTCAAACCTGAAACTCTGTAACTGTTGAGGGAAAAATGAAGAGTGAAGCAAAAATTGTGTAAACTCCTTGAAGAATAAAATGGTAGAATTTCACAGGAGAAAAAGTATGCTGCAATTTACTTTGCTCGTTTAATTTACGTAGCTCATTAATACCATATGTGCTAGTTAAGTGACTGAGGACTTTGACATTCTCTGTAGCATCAGAAGAATTTTTCTTCTAGTATTCCTTCACACAGTTGTTCATGATAGCAAAAAAAAAAAATCACTCTAGGTTTTCTGCTTATGTTGCTCACTATGCTTATTTTGTGGGAACTTTGCAAAACAAACAAACAAAAACCCCAAACCATGCAGCTGTTTAGCAAGCTAATAAAACTGTTTTCACATCTGTGAGAAAAAGGTACATAGTAAAGAGCTAGCAGTAGGAAGTTTTGCCTGTGTAGTAATAATAACACAAAAGGGCTGGAGACCATGCAGTCCATAGATCTGTTGTTAAATTATTTTAGAAAATTGCCTAAGTTCTATAATTGTTTCATGTCTAAAGGAGGAAAAGTGCTGCCTCTCCCTGCTGCTGCACAGCAGATGCTGCCACTGTGGAAGCAAAGATGAATGTTGGAATTTGCAGCCTGCTTGTGCAGATTTTTAATCAGGCATTTGCAACTGTTTATTTTATTTATATTGATTGTTTGTTATTTAGCTTGATTCATTAACACAATCTTGGTTACTTATAGTACATTTCCTGAATGGGAAAGCCTAAAATTTGATTTCAACAATAGACTCACCACTGTTGTATGCCCCATTCACACTGCTGAAATATCCATTGGAATATGTCCTTAGGTTGCTCACATGGTGCAGTTATAAATAAATAAAAAAAAAAAAGCTTCATGTTAGAAATAACAAACTGTGTAATCCAAAGAATAAATTCAAAATGATTCACAAAGCAGCTTTGTCTTGTGTTTCCAATTTTCCTTATGCATTTTAAAGACAGAAGAACAATTTCATAAATAAAGCATTAATTTGTAATAGAAAATCTATCCAAAATGGAATAACGTATAATAATGACAACTAAACAAAAAAAAAGTCTAAGATGTGCATATGCCCTACTTTCTACAAATACGTACCTGGAAAATATTATTTGAAACATAAAGTAAGCCCCTTTCTAATAGAAACAAGCAAGCGTTGTCTCACAGAAAAAGTGCAGAGCAGATATTTATTTGTGAAAAGGGTGCTGTTCCCATCAGTACAGTGAATGGAAATGCCCAGTGAGAGTGGTGGCAAGTGTGTTACCACATTGCGTCAGGCAGGATGTGTATCTAAACGTGAAGTGGGGCTCTTTAGTGAGCCATCCTTGCCCATTGTGGATACATCAAGGTTGTCATCCAACGTGCCGTGGCTCTGGGCGCTGTACTTTATAGGAAAATCCTTTGGTTTGAGTAAGCAAGTTTAATGTGATAGTTTTTGAGTGTCTCAGTGATTTCTTTTGTGTAGGGGAATAAAGAATAATAAAAACAGTCAAAGCCTTTTAATCTCATGCTGGAGAAATGTATGAGTCAACTTGTTCAAAACTGACTGTTGCAACAATGAGAGTAGGGTGATTATAGATTAGGAGAGAAGCCCTCCCTGGGCTATAGTTGTCGAAGAACAAATATTTTATACCCATCATTAAAAAATAGTAGGCTTAGAGACTCCTTTTTTGTTATTATGGAAGCCTTGAGTTTGCATGCTTAGGAAGTCATTTACTTTTGTGAGTTTTGTTCTGTTGCTATCCACCTCGGATGAGTAATCAGTTAAAAAATAAAAAACCCACATAGCCCAAGAGTAAAGCTAGATTCCCTAAAATCTCTCATGTGTCTCTTAAAATACAAAAGCAAAAGCTAAGCAGTATTCTTTAAGTAAAAAGATTTTTTTTTCTTTTTAAATCCTTCTGAAAAGTTATTTCTAGACAATGAATAGATTAACTTGGAGCTTAGGTATTAGGCAGAGGATGGCTGTGATGAGTGTGACATTTTTTTTTTCCAAATGCTTGGAAAAGAGTGCTTCTGAATTCATAGGTTTGCTTGTGTTTACCTGCCTGAGCTTTGAGCCGTTTGCTGCAGCACCTATGAAGAGATTACTCGTGTCCACGAGGAAAGGATGCATGTGCCCTTAACAAAGCCTGAACAACTGAGAGGGCCTTTCTTCTCCAGATCTTCCAACTGTGGAGCCTAATCAGTGTCTGAAATGTCAGGGCTTGGATCTAGACCTTTTGCATCCTCTCTTGTACAGACAGAAGTCTCCTGAGAGTTTATGTTCCTGGTACAAAATAGAGGGAAACTAATTTCACAACTGAGATCATGTACAAATAAATATATCCTGAAGTCACCCAAGCTCTCTGTTTTTGCAATGCCTGTGACATCTCTGTCATAGACATAACAAAAAATGGTGAGAAGTCATCATGTAGAGACCAAAACATAAAGTCTTTAAGTTATGGTGATTTTGAGATGAGTTTGCTTTGAATAATAATTAAAGAAAAATCCATAATAATCAATAATAAGTTTAAAGATAAAGAAATTTAATCATTAAATTTTGATTTGCCAAGCAGTAGAAGCCAGTAAATGGCATCTTGATGTTTTTTCTGAAACTGAAATTTATTTTTTTGCTTTGTGTATTACTTGACGTTGTCAGTTGTGGTCACAGTTGTCTGATCTGTAAAATACATGGGAGAAACCTGATGAATCATCATTTTATCTTGGAGTAAAACAAACTGTGCATCAAGTCAGATGTAAGAAAAACTTTATCTGATTCCACACTTGAAAGCCTAAGGAAATGAAAGCTATCCTTAATTCTTGACACACTTAGGTTGACAGTGATGAAATCGAAGTATACTGAGATTTAAAATTCTAATTAGGATTCGTAAAGAGAAATATCAGATTGGACCCTGTTGTACCTGGAAGCTGTGTAAGAGTGAAGGGAGAGTGGATGCTCCTCCTTATATAGGCTTCCTTCCTTCTTTCTCACAAGGGGTCATCAGCTACCAAAATGGTTAGTCCTTCTGTGTGGGTCCTTCTCCTTGGATGAAAAATGAATGAGCAGCAAGATGTTTCACAGAAGAGATTTATCCTATGTCAAAACACTGGAGGGTTTGTAAAAGTGGGCTTCTGATCCTGTTAGGATTTCCGTGAACTCTTCCTTGACAACTTGGAAGTAGAAAGAGCAAAAAACTACTTGTAAACCTGTTTTCTGAAAAAGTAGGTGAGCAAGTTGCAGGGTGAAGAAAAGGGAATAGAACAGGCAGATATATGGGGGATGACAGATGGAACCTCTGGTTAGGCTCAAAGGGGCAAGCGAAATCCCAAAAGGTGCCTGAACTCATGCCTTTCATACAGTTTCAGTGCCAAATCTGTGCAATGATCCTTAGGCAATCAGGATTAGGCAATCAGGATTCTGGACAATGGCTGAAAAGCTAGAGTGAGTCCTTTGTGACAGATAGGGATAAACCTAATGACTAGTCATCAGTCCTTAATTTCATCTAAGTCTAAGCTTTCCCCAAATGAGCTCTTCTATGTGTGTCTAGAAAGGGTTTACTCAAGCTGGGAAAAATATACTGGCTCACAGAAATCATAAATTTCAATCTGTTTTGTGTCTGTGGTGAAACAGATTGCTAACCAACAGTGCTACGTACTGGATGACAAATATGTATTGAATCTGCCTCTGTTCATAGACTTTACCTATGCGGTAATATGGAAGATTTCTCCTATTCTAAAACTATCTTTGGCCATGTTTGGCCACATTCAGATTTGCTCCTGGTTCTGAATATTCTTCCCATCTGTGGGATTTTCAGCCTACAGGGGAATATTTATATATGCTACATATTAGTTTTTTCTTCCATTACAAAGCTGTATTCTATGCAGAGTGCATATAAGAAGGTAAGTGGGATATATTGCTCCTGATCAACCTTTCTTGTTATTCTTTTACCATTGACATCTAAATATTTGGGAGGTTTTGGTCTCCAGAATGTCTATTTCTCTAACCTTTGGAAATGCTGAAATTTTTCATTAAATTTAGAAAGAATCTAAGTGACACCAAGGAATCCTAGCAAAAGGGGCAGGACTTTGCTGCTGCCTTGGCTTATTTGTGTGTGTCAGGATTTTGGGTGAGAGTGGAAGAAAACAGAAAAAGAAGACAAGGCAGAGATATTATCGTGTGTCCTTTATTTTTTGTAATTGTCATTGTGGCAGCACTGAAATATAAGGACAAGTGCATTTCTAAGCAAATGAGACTGAACACATTCTATAAGAGCTTAGCTTTTTATTTTATGTGTTATCGTCTTTATACCTCTGCATGCTAGGCTGCATTTTTCATTTTCTTTACAATAATTTTCTCTTCTGGTAACAGAAAAAAATAGATAGTGGAATTTTTCACTTCTACTACAGAAGACCTTTTTTCTTTAAATATCAAATATTTTGTAGAGTTCTAATATAAAGGGGAAGCCTGGATTGCCTGAATGCATAACATGAATGCACTTGTTCTCTTGAGAGAGAGATGAAAAGATATATGCATTTTAAAGGGTTTTTTTTTTTTTTTTATGTAGATTTTACAGTGGTAATTTAGCTCTTTTTGATGGAGATATTGCTAACTTTTCCTGATACGTGTAGTAGTAAACCAGGCTGTGTTATATGCACTAAAAGTAATGATTTCTGAAGTTACTCTTAGTGGAAAAGTCTGTTCCAAGGAAAGCTGCTTTAATGTTTACAAACCTCCATATGAAACCACGTTGTTTGGTTTCACTTGCAACAACTAATCTGAGTGCAACCAGAGTTTATATGTCAGGCTCATTCAAAGAATAGGCTTAAAGACACATCTGTTCAGTTACCAGTACTGCAGATGTCCAGTCAACAATTCTGCTAGCCTTTCAGGTAATTTTACATACAGGAGATATGTTGAGCTTGCACCTCTATGTTAGTAGTCATCGTTACCTAGCCTATGGACAATGTATGGTTCTTAGCATCCCTTGCCATTTCTTGTTAACCCATGAAATTCCCTCACATTTTTTTCTCTGTAGAACTTTTCTTTTGGCATCTATCATTTTACCCTTCGCAGATGGTACTACAATATGATGCTTCTGCTGTCAAGTCTGGGAGTTATAAATCATGTCCAAATATGGAAATTGTTTTCTTTATTAAAACTGAAAACTACATATGCTTTGAAATGTCTAGTGTTAGAACATAGGTATGAGATTTCTATATTAAAATATTGGTTCATATGTTATTTTGGATTTATTTTAAAGCAAACAAACTGAAAACATGCTGTATTTAAATGATGTCTCAATATCATAAGGAGCTATGTTATTTCTTTTAATTGCAATTAGGTATTTGGTTCATGGCTAAGATTACTTGTTTTAGATGACAGCTTGATATAACGGGCATTTAGCAGCTACACTTGCTCAGTGCCTCGATCTAACGGCCACGTCAAATTATTTGTAGGTACCTGGCCCCAGAATGAAGCTTGGTGTCCTAGGTTAGGTACTGAGACTGTGCCCAGTGTATTGGGATAGCTAGCTAGCCAAGAATAGGATCCACAGGCATCTGAATTCTGAACTTTGTAATGCAGCTCATGAGGAGTACTGAGGATACAGCAAAGCATAAAATATCATTTTTTAAAGCATCTGTATGCAATTTTATTTTAGAGATTTTGTCCATATTGCCTGCATGCTTCCATAGTGCGTAAATTGCATTTGAAAGGTGTATCAAAAAAAACCTTTCACAGTTTCTAAAGGAGGTTAACAGTATGAAGTTAAAGATTATAACCACTAATGAGCTTTCTTAAGCAAGACTTCATTGCTGACTGAATATAGGCTGCACTATTATGTAATTAACCTCATTATAGTCTTGTACATCTTTGTTTGCTTTTTTATTTTTATTTGCTTTCCCTTTTCTCTTTCTGGATTTACTACTAGTTTCCCAAGTCACTAATTATGGATTTTCCGTATTCTAGTGTTTGGAATTCTAGTTTTTGGAATTCTAGTTTTGTTCTCTAAATCTGTAATAATTCATGGTGTGGTGGTTGTTGGTAAACTAACTTGCCAGTTAAACAAAATAGGAAAATAAGAACAGATAATTATAAAGATTTTGGAAAAAAAAAAAAAAAAAAAAAAAAAAAAAAAAAAAAAAATTTTTAAAAAAAAAAAAAAAAAAAAAAAAAAAAGGAGTGTGTATACTTGGACCTAATCATATTTTTGATCTATTTATAGTAATTGAAATAACCAATAACATGCATATAACTCAAAGAAGTCTTGCATCACAGAAAGGTTGCTGTTTTCAGGAAACTCTAGAAAGCCCCAGGCCCAAGCCCCTTGCTCAGCCAAGCAACACGTTACCCTTGACCATTATCCAGACGACTTTAGAATAGTTATTCTAAACTATTAAACATCCTGTAAAAGGATGGAGACTCCACAATATCTCTGGGAAACCTCTTCCAGTACTGTCACCCTCACTGTGAAAAAGTGTTTTTTTACATTCATGTGAAGTTTCCTGTGTTGTTAGTTTGCCTCTGGTGCTGTCACTGGTCATCAAAGAAAGGAGTTTGTCTTCTTTATGCTCTGTCTTTGATTATTTGTACACATAATAAGTTTGTCATAAAGGAACCTGAATAGAAGTTAATATTTCTATTTGCATTTGTGTCTACTTTCATTTATGAGAAGTTACTTTCTTGATGAGTGGCACTAGGCTTTCCAAGAGTATAGTCACTGTTGGAATAATCAGAAATATTGTCAATCCCAAACTTTCCTACTCCTACCGCATCCAGGATAAATCAATGGTTGGAAATTTAATTTTAGTAATATTTGCATATGAATTAAGTTTTATATCGTCAAGCACATATGCAATGCATTTTGCAATGGCATTTTTCTGACCTTAATTGGGCTTCAGATTTTATTACTAGAGCTTTAATAAAATACCAGGAGAGCTCTATGGAAACAATAAAGCATTAATTGCATAGCAGATAAAAATGTGCCGTTGTGTATTTAACAGGACTGCTCTATGCTTGCTTTCCCAGACTTTTCTTACATGGCCTTCAACAGTGAAGCTCATAGAACTCCTGAGAAAATAAAGCCCAAAGAGTTGAACTTTTAAAGCCTTGCATGTGCATAGACAAAAACAGAGTGGAAAATTGAATGTGCTAATGTGTTTGTGGACAATAGCCATCATATTTTGGCTATTGTTTTCCGTAATAAAGTTACACAAGCAATTTGTTATACTTATTTGCTGTATTTTAGGAGTTAAATCCATCTCTTAAAGAAGATACAAAATAGCAGTAAGACCAACCCCTGACTTCCTTGATATGAAGTCAAGGAAGGAGGGCAGGAGAGAGAGGACATCTCAGCTGACAAGAGTTGTTGACAACAGTTCCTTGGGAGGAGGTTGCTTTGTAGTTGACAGAGAATGACGGAGTGATGCCAATAAGGCTCTATGAATATCAAAGTGATTTTACACAAATGAAGTGTAAAACCAGACAGAACAATAAGAAAAAAAAAAAAAAAAAAGCCACGCAAGCCCTGTTTCTGCTAAAAGCAGAATTTTATACAGTTATTGTTACTGTTTGCTGTGACAGTGTAAAACATTTTAAACTCCTCAAACACATTTATTTCAAAAGGACTGTAAAATGAATATTATAATTGAGAGTTAAGCCTAAGTAATTAATTTCCTGCAAATGGAATATGAAAGCAAAATAGCCTTGTCAGCCTAAGTTGCTGTTTGCTCTATCTGCAGATATTCCCCTTCGTAGTTATCTGACTTGGTTACTTCATACCTTGCAATGAAAAGGTTTAGTAACAATAGGTGATAATGCCTCACTTATCTCCAGGAAAGTATTTTGTTGTAGGCTTAATATTTTGTATGTGTTGCTGGCTTTATATCACTTGTAAAGGATTATTTTGGCTGTGTGCACAGTGCTCTGAGGGGCAACCATCTGCATTAAAACATGAGATCTGAATTAAGATGGTAAAGCGTATTGCTTCGGTTGTGGTGCTTTATGCATATCCCAAAATATTTTACCAGGAAGTGTCTGTCATACATGTGAGCTGAGAGACTAATGCCCTGATGACATTTTTAGTCTTTGTGTTGATGCAGAACAAAATCTGTAGATGAAGCATATATATGCAATATATATATGCAGCCTTAAGAAGGAAAGCTTTTATGAAAGTGTTTTAGGTATTTAACAGCTAAAATTTCCCTTTGTCATTGAAAAGCCATGAAATTAAAAGTTAAAGTTGAAAGAAAAATTCAAATAGAAGGATAATTTCATTTTAGAATCAGTATGACCAAAATCAGTTTTGTTCTTTAACTCTGTGCTTTTCAAGCTTTGACGTCTTCGTCCTTTTGCATATTTTTATCTTCTTTCTTCTCTATAGAGCTATAGGTTATTTGATAAATACAGAAACTATTACATTGGATTGTGCCTCCAGAGTGAAAGATCAAATACCCAGAAATTTTGTTCTATTTGATTCTCTCACTATGAAAGAATGACACTGCGACCCACTGCTTTTGACAAAAAGCCACTGTCACTTTCTGATGCTGACAAAGGATTAATCTTCAGTGAATCAAATGGCAAATAGAATTTTCTTGAGAGAAAATGTCTTAATACTTGAAAGGTACAAGCATAATGTATATACTGTGTGTCTAATAATACTATAACATCAGTCAGAAGGTCCTCAAGGTCAACAAAATTACTTGGATCTCTTCTTTTGTATTGCTTATTTTTGCAACCTTCAGGTGTCACAGAATATGTGATTTTATCAGAGTTTTCCCATTTCCATAGTTTTAGAAAGCAGTATGTTAATGGGGTCTTAATGGATCTACATTGCCAAGTGATTTTTTTCACAAAATCCCCCCTCACCTTTCTGTTTCTCTTCATGTAAAAATGTGTACGTGTGTGTGTGTGTGTGTGTATGTATGCAGAAGTGTATGCAAGTACCCTTTGCAGATCTTCTCACAGAAGAGAAAATTGTTTTTTTTAGCTTGGTTTTGTGTTTTCCATTTGGTATAGTTGTGGGCCCTGGAAGTCAGTGTATTATAGAGAAGAACTGCCAGAGTATCGAAGGATCACATCTGATAAATCTTTTTTATTTTTTTTCTATGTAGAAATTCTTCCTTTTTTAACTGAACCTCATTGGTTTCCTCTGCTTTGGAAGAAGGTCGTTTTTCTGCAAGTTCAGTTTAGTTTTGTTTACAGAAAATACACAAAAGGCCTGAGGACAGTGATACTCAAATAGTTAGAGACAGTTTTGTTGGTATTAAACTTTGTTCTATTCATCCCTCATCCCAGAAACCTAGCTGCTTCTCAAGACAAAGATAGTAATATATCTTGAGCCATGCAGTGACTTTTTGGCTTAATTTGTCTCAGGTGTATTTGTCCGCTTTGTCCGCTTGTGTAGACACATGCCACAGTCCTCACTGTATTTTCATTGTCACGCTACTAGAAAATCCCTTGGACTTATCCCTTGGTCTGTTTGTAACAAATCCTCTGTCAATATTTTGCTTTATAGTGCAGGTCTCCTGCTTTAAAGAGGATGTTTGATTTTATTTGTCTGTTTTGTCTTCCTTTAGCCTGAAGGAAAAGTTGCTGTCATGATAAAGACTTCCATCATGCTGTTATATAAAGGAGAAACTAATGCTATATCTCCCCAAGTAGACATTAAGCAAATATTGGTCTTGTCATCTCCAAATTTTCTAAAACTTTATTAACAGCTCTGATCAAACAAAGCTGAGCATGATGAAAAGCCAGTTTCTAAAATGTGTATTATCCTTTTAGCTTAACAGTTGTTCTTTATTTCCTGCAAGCAGTAAATAGAAGTGTATTCTCCCTTTTAGCTGTGCAGAAGCAGTAGTATTTATCAGGCTTTCCCAGTGCTGCATTTATATGTGCAACATCGAACGCAATGGGACTCCTGGAGCCCTGCTGGGAGAACCAGCCTGCCAGAAAATCCCTGCTGCTTCCAAGTAACCAGCTGAGGAAAAGGACCAAGAGGCTGCTGGTAAATTTAAAAAAAAAAAAAAAAAAAAAAAAAAAAAAAAGGCACAGATTGAATCTGGTTTATGGGTTTATGTAGCAAACAAGCGAAACAGATGAGAGAGCTTTAGTCAGCCTAGCCTAGGAAATGGAGTTCTGAGAGATAAAATCTGAGAAGAAAAGAGGATTAAAACCAGTGCTTTCTTCGGGAAGAACAGCTGGTCTGGCTGAAAACATTGCAGTAAATGTGACCGTTTCAGAATGGAGACACTGCCAGCGTGTCTCTGGAGGTCAGCCAACAGCAAAAGACACAAGAGAAGGACCTCTGCCCCCCACGCCATCATCGTGGCAGAGAAGGCTCTCAGGAATACCAGAAACAGAATGGACAACACTATGAGTGCATGATGACTGAAGAAGCAAGACTAACACAGTGTTTAACAGGATGATATGCATAATTTTTAGCTGACATTCCTATGAAACTGATTATTGAGGCTCTCCAGATGTGCATCTCTGCAGACGTCTGCAAACACCTGAGCAGGGCCTTCAGTGCCGACATTCGAATTGCCTGATGAAGACAGGGCTGTAGAGAGATGAGCGAAGCCTCGAGGCTCACCAAGGTTATGTGCAGCTCCTAAATCTGCAGTCGGAGCAGCACGTTGTGCTTCCCATCTGGGATACCCCAGCACAAAGCAATTGCTCTGTTACTTGTAGAAAGTCTCTGGGGCGATGCAAGTCTTGCAGAAAATGGACTACTCTAAGTAAAAATTCTTTAGTTGAAGAAGTAGAAAAGGAAAACTGGAAAAGAACATCTGAACCAAATGATTCTCAAACCATAAATGAGAAAAAAAAACCAATGGAAAACTGGGCTATATTAAAATCTAATTAGACTCTGATATCTAAGCCAGATATCAAAGTCTAATTCCCAGAAATGGCCACAATCCTGAGAGGAAACTGGACAGAGCTAGCTAGTGAAAATATGCTGCGTTAGAGTACTAGAAGAATTTAACTGCTTTTCTGTGACTAAGTTGGTTTGTTGTAGCCTTGAAAAACACGTTTAATTGTCTGTGTGAAGCGGAACATCTGAAAGGGGAGAGCTGGGAGGTGAGAGCAGAGTTAATAGCCCAACAGCGTGCTGCCTTTGAGCACAAGGGACTCTGGCTCGTGTCTGTATTTGTCATCTGATGCACAGCATGGACTTGAGCCTGCCTGTCTTCTGTGTCTTAATTGAGTTTCGCAAACAGTAGGATGGAGCGTCTTCTCTTTTCTCTCGTTTTGCAGATATTTCACTCTAGTTCCAAGAAGTTGGATAGTAAAGTTTCAGTGTAAATTTGGAGCTGTTTTTTGGTTATTTGTGTTGTTTTGGACCAATCAACACTTTCCCTGGGTGTCTTTTTTGATGCTCTTGGAAAAGTCCGGGCCAGAGTGTACAGAAGGGGAAGCTTGCAGTAACTTTTGGGTTTCAGTGACATGTTTCTGGGG
Organism: Nothoprocta perdicaria; assembly: GCF_003342845.1. NCBI lineage: Eukaryota > Metazoa > Chordata > Aves > Tinamiformes > Tinamidae > Nothoprocta > Nothoprocta perdicaria. The sequence continues at coordinate 3,234,140 of NW_020455810.1, forward strand.
CCAGAAGTTGCTGTGCAATTGATCCAGGATAGCTTTCGGTATGATGCTGACATTCACATAGCTTATCTGAGGTTTGCTAACTCTTCCTGTGTCTCATTCAGTCGGCTTGTTTTGCACTTTGAACAGTAGATGAGTGGGTGGGGAGGCAGCTTTGGTTCTTGCTGCTCTGCCACCCTCCCAATACACTACATTAGAACTGCTGTAAAAGTGCTGTAGTTGTTATCCATGTATGTGGCCTATCTCGTCTGAATCCTGTCATTTCCTGACTCCAAGTGGGCTGTTACAGATTCCTGGCATGTATATTTTAGAGTAGTTGATTGGCTATTCGTACTTTTTGTTTTCTGCTTGGTTGGCAGAGGCCACTACAAATTGCATAAGGCTACAGAGGATATTTAATTCTTCTGGACAATGGAAAACAAGGTCTCCATGGAATGATGTTTGTTTTCTCCTATAAATGTTGCTGCTGTTGCTGTCATCAGGAGGAGTTGCATACTAAGTGATAAAGAGCCCTGCAAATTGCTTATAAAAATGAGCAGACTGATTTGAAATCTAATGAATAATTGAATAATCCTGCTCTGGAACACAGGGATAGAACACAGCTGAGATTGCTCTTTCATAGTACTGTCAATTCTACAGGTCTTTAGTTATTTACAATTTAATAATAATAATATTATGATGATGATTTTGCTATAAAGTGTGCTGCAGTCTTTTTTTTTTTTTTTTTTTTACTCAGAGTTCTGTCTGGACCTATTCATTATGGCAAGATAGTGTTAATTCTTGTCTGGACCTATTCATTATGGCAAGATAGTGTTAATTCTTGTCTTGCCATTTTAAATAGCAATACAATAGTCAGGACTTGAAGCAGGATGGTGTCCCTGGAATTTCTTAATTGTCCCTGGAATTTCTCTTGACAAAAGTGCAAATACTATGAGGCTGGAGAATAGAGTTAGTGTGAGTACAGATTGTACTGAAAAGATGCTAATCTAGCTATGCATAGGAAGCACTTTAACCATGTGAAAATGTGTCATTTGATTGTAAACTCTGCTTATATCTCTGTGGCTCCTGTAAAATTCTTTGTAAAGCAATCACATGCTCGGGGGCAGGAATGCCAAGCAAGAGGTGGAATTGTAGCTGCCAGGGACTGCTGTGAATCTGTGATCCTTTCCCTCCTTCTGCTTGTAGGGTAAAAAGAGAACTACAAGGGAAAAACACAAGACTGGATGCACAACAAATGCAGTGCATATGCCTAGATTTACATTCTAATGTAGCAAATATCCAATAAGTCTAGCATAATGCAGCAATGCAATTACCAAACCAAACAAACTTTGAGGTTTAAAAAATTAATTTTACCATTTAATGTGGTCTTTTTTTAAAACAATCTCATAGGGCTTCTCAGCACAGATTTATACGTGTGTTAATTTCTTTGCTACTAAATTTAGCTAATATTCATTGAGCTCTAGCATTATACCATGTATAGTGCAAGGCTGATTATTTCTACTCAGCATTCAACATTACTAATATTAAAGAAAAATCCATTCTAGAAGTCCCCTTTCTATGGCTTAAGAATATCAAATATCTTGATATGTCTGACCTGAATGCTTTGCCTTTTACATATATATGTTTTTGACTGTGTGGGGAAGTCAAAACCATTCGTAAAAGCAGATTTCACAGTTAAATCACCAAGTTCAAAGCTTAACAAGATCTGTAAAATGAGTATAGCGAGAGTTATACAGGATGTAGTAACAACTTAAACTTTCTATACATTTATATAATACTATGTTTACTGTGTACCTGTCCTTCTCACTTGCACAGCTTTCCACATATATTAGCCAGCAGTAGAGGAGAATTCATTATTGTTTCAAGGATGCTTTTGAAATCCTTCTGCTCTAGATCATTTATTTTATAAAATCATGGCTCACAAGTCCATCAAGTTCCATTATCAGTTGTATTTCTTAGCGCAAGCTCTTTACTATACAGTGTTCAAACAGCTTGGTTTTCAATTCTAAACTGTTAAGGTTTCAGTCACAAAGTGTTATGTCCCATATACCTTTTGAAGTTCAAAAAATTGGGAATTTATAGCTGTCTGAAAGTTAGTTAAAGTGCAGGGACAAATTCTATGTTCTCCTCTTTGAAAACTATAATACACTGACAGCATGGATAGGAAAGATTAGAAGAATGGTGGTGACAGTGCTCAAACATTCAACTTTTTATTCCACAGCTGGATATCTTGTAGGAGCTTGCCGTCTGTCACTGCCTTCTCTACTTTCCATTGCTTATTAAAATAATTTATGAATTTATGAACTTGAGGGCATAGATGGACACTAATCATTTTCAGAAACTTCAGTCCTTTATGATACACTGAAAGTTTGAGGATGTCACCATGACTTTGGGACATTTTCCCAAAGGTGGCTTCAGATCTGCTCTATCAAGAACTCTGACCGCTCTGCTGCCAGACAGATAAAGAATAGACATGTTTTTGCAGTCTTTGCCTTTGCACTGCAGAAGCAGCTCTCAATATGCTAGATGCTCAGTTCTCCTTATTACATGCAGCATGAGTTGCTAGGATCAATGTGGTAGTGGTGGTGGCTTTTCAAGCAGATTTGCTGTGGAGAAGGACAGAAGGACAGGATATGTTGAAGTGGCTTTCTTTTGTCTCTGCCCTTCTCCCCTGCAAATTCAGGCTGCATCTACTCCAGCAGTAGTTGTCTAATTTTGAATGTCTGAACTTTATGTTTGCTGAAAATTAGGCATTATGAATCTAATAATTTTCACTGGAGGACCACCAAATTATTTTGAAAGAATAAGTAAATGAAACTGCTCAAAGGATGATGAGAATAACGATAGTCTCAGCTTGAGAGCTCCACAAGTGTCCAAATTACTGAGGCTGTGTTTATCTGAAATAATCAGGGACATCACTTCTACCCTTCCTCTATTGCTCCATCCGAGCATTTTTATTTTTGTTTTTTTTTCCACAAAATGTCTTAAGGACACTTCTTTGTTTTTGGGTTTTTTTTTAGCTGAAATTAAAAAAAAAAAAGAATATGAATTTGTGAGCTGAATCAATAAAGATGAGTAGTCAATGGGGAAAGTGTTAGTAAGGCAGAAATGGCCCTGCCATTCAGCTACTCTTTTCAAGTGTTTATGCCAGAGATTGCATCACAGCCTCAAGTGGCCAAAGGCTTGGACAGTTTAGAGCTTAAGGGTAAGTAAATAGCATCGATTTTTCTTTACTTCTAAGGTTCCAAATCTGTATTATCACTTTTCCTCTTAAATCTTTGTCCTTGAAGGTTTTTATTTCCTGGTGTTTTATGCAATCTGTATCTTTGAATGCAGCGGGACTGAAAGCATCCTATGAAAATAGCTATTTCCTTTTCAGTCAAAGTTATTTCTGTTGAAAACCTTTTGTGCCAGTCTATAATCTCTGCTCTCTCACTGTACTCCTTCAAAGTGAAATTGGTCAGCTCCTGCTGGGTGTTTCAGGATTTAATTACTTTGAAGTACACTGGCCCAAGAATGTAGGAAAGAAAGAAAGGAATAAAACATAATCAGAAAACAAACCCAACTCCAAACCAGAGTTCATAAAATGAGTGGAGGAAAAACTTCTCAAGTTTGGTGATGTGAAATCTAGTTTCCAAAATATGTTGGGAAGGTTTGCAAGGACTAGCACTGACACAAGAGTAATGGAGGGTCAAAACAAACATATCCCCAATCTGTCCGTTAAGCTAAGTAATGTCTGCTCTTCCATAGCACCTTTCTTCATAATCCACATAATATGCATGAATTTAGGAATTCCTAAAATACTGCCACCAAGTAAGTAGAGGGTTCCTTTCTTTTTACTAATACAAAATGTGTTGATGCTAAGAGATGCTAAGATGTCTTATAAATATGCAACTAAGGAACAATATAAAACTCAAAATATTTATATCCTAAAGTTCTTGAATGCTGATTTTTCAGAATTTTTCAGGTTGTATTTTCAGACACAAACTATAAGTTAAGGTGCTGTCCTTTATTTACATTTATACTATGGTCCAGCCTGCTATTAAATGACTAACAGAAGCTGGATAGTGTTTATTATAAAAACAATTGCAGCTATTCTTTGGAAAGCTCCTCTGTCCTTTGTGTTGGCTGAATTTGAAGCCATTTGGGTCTATGTCCTGTGTGCAAGCAGCTGAAGGAAATCCTGACTGCCTACTCTCTTCTTTTATTGCAAGGACCTGGCTGGCAGATTTTGACCTATTAATAAACTCAGTCCAGTACAATCCCTGTGAGAAACACTGTCTAGGATGGAGCAGGGCGTTTCTCTTTTTAAGTCTTTATCCTGCCTTCAGCATGACATCCCAGATGGAAAGAAAATGAGAATCTTGCCCTAAAGAAGGGTTTTGATGCCAAAATCTTTTCTCAAAAAAGAAAACAAACGGAAAAGAATTCTCAAAAATGAGATGCCCTTTTAATAATTTGTCACTAAACTAAGTCTGAGAAATCTGAGTAACTTGCAACTGTATTTGCCAATAATATTGCAAAATTGAGAGTATTTCTTGAGCGTCTCAGTGGGAAGTCTGTAAATATTGCAATAAGAACCAGCAATTATACAAGACTCAAGCAGAGTATTTGCATGATGCATCTCTATTATCACATATGTAGAGCTATGCTCAGGGGACTGATAGGCTTTTTCATTTGTGTGTATAGCTAGTCATGTGTGCAAATCTCATAAAATACCATTTTTCCAGCTGTGGTGCTCAAGTTGAAAGCCAAAGTTCCATGTTTGTTTTTCATTCACGCTTATTGGGGCAAGTAATCATCCAATTTTATTTCATTTCAATTACTTCATTTTACATTGGCATCACTAATAATGTCATTTAGGGTAATGTTGGGGTCATAAGAAGAAAAATGGGAAGACATATCTTTTTTGTTTTATCAGTAAATTGTCCTAACCAACATTATAATCACATCGTTAATAAACATGCAAAGTAAAGGTGAAGCTAAAAACAACAAAAAAGCATTTATTTTTGTTTAACTTCTAATCATAGCATCAGTCTTTCTCTGTAACTATGTGCGAGTTCCCTTCTGTTGAACTAATTTCCAGTTCTGCTTGGAAGGATCAGGTTATCGGTTTATCTGATCTTAATCTGTATGTCTCCACTGCTGCCTGCTAGCTCCTGCTGACTTGGAGCAGTGTCTAGTCTCCCATTGGTCTGTCTGGGTTTATTTTTTGAGGATGTCCAGTACTCTTAGTGGTGTTGCTGAAGGCAGCCTTAAAAAAGATAAATAGTAGTTTTCCTGATTGGAAAATATCCCACATAGAGCTCAAGTAAGTAGTCCCTTTATTTTTAATCTGCAGACGCTTATTTTTTTCCTTGTTCTCTTTATCATCTGCTTTTGTCATAGGCAAACACTTTATTTGCTATAAAGGAACTTTCTAAAGTTCCTATTTTCTTTTTGTTAAAGGAACTTTCTGAACAACACGAGTGTTCATTTAAAATAACTCAACATCAGTCAGAGGACTTTCATGGTAGGAAGGCAAGGGGGTCACAAAGTCTAAAGAAAGAGACAGAAATATCCTAACCAAGGTGAAAACCACAGCTAGATTTTTTATATATATATATATATATATAAAATATATATAATATACACACATACATACAAATATGTATATATATTTTTTGAGTCTTTATGGTGACTAAAATAACTTGGTTCAATCTCAGACCAGAGATTTTGGGTAGGCTTCCCCCATAGCAATTTATCTGTGTTTCAATTGATTTTGGAGCACGTAATAAAATTGTCCAATGAGAGCAGGGCAGTTAGTCAAGATCTCCCTGGAGCGATACTTTCAGGTAGGCTTCATTCTGTGATATTCAGCTCACATGTACTTTTTATAACTTTGGTGTCCTGTGAAAAAGAATTCTGTAGCTCATCGTGCAAATGTCTCTGTGAGTTTTTTTTTTTTTTCTGCTTTTTGCTCATTGTATCTTTAAACATTCTTTAGTAGTCAAAGAGCAATGAATATGCTTTGAACTTACTATTCAAAAACAGTGAGGAATATACCCTGTGCAGCTTTTTCGTGGTTTTATAACTGTTTATTATCTCTCTCCTGAGTTATCTCCTTCTAGGCTAGGGAAACAGTCATTTAATCTTACTTTGTAGAGGAAAAGAAAAAAGGAGGTCTTTGACACCTTTTCCTGTATCATTCCTAGTTCTGCTTTCAAATTTGAAATCTGTGCTGGATGAAATCTATGCATGCTGTTCAAAATAAGAGGATAGATGATTTTTTTCAGTGGTACAGTGATGCTTTTTAATTTTCCATAAATCTCATCATGGATTACATTATTATTTTTGCAACTCAAGATCTTATTCCTGAATTGTAATATTCAGCTCAGAGCCCGTAACTGAATAAATAAAACTAAGTAAGGTCTTTTGAGTTATTAAGGTTTTTTTTTTTTTTCTGATGTGAAATACAACAATTATTAGAACTCCAAAAGAAATTCAGCATAGGAAAAAAGAAAAAGCCATTCAGATATGAAAAGGTTTCCTAGAATTCTGTACAGTGGTTCCTGTATGACCCTGAGGGTAATGGTATCATGAGCAGATATTGTCAGTTCATTTTTCAATTCTCTTTTCTGCATTGCTTAAAGATGTGTTGAGCATTGTGTATTCTGACATAGGTTTCTATGAGATTCACCTGCTGGCCTTCCTCTTGTCTGAAAATTGCTGGTGTACTTACTCTACCTGCCTTTTAACCTGTACTTTATCTATGGAAGAGCCTTCCTTCTTACACTCTGATTGCATAGTTTCTTAACTGCAAGGATGCAGTTAATTCATATGCAGCTTGTTCTCTGCTAGAACTCCCACATCATTTTATGAAAAGCTGTTTTCTAGACAGTTAGCATCCAGCCTGGATTGTTGTAGGAGATTATTCTATCCCAAAAGGAAGACTCTTTCTTCTTCTTGTTGAGACTTACGAGGCTCTTGAGAGCTTGTTTCTTCCATTTCTGTTGTCAAGATCCCTCTGAATAACTGATTTCCAGCAGATTGATTTTCCCCCCAACATCCCAAGTTTAATATCTTCTACAACTTGCTGAGAGTACAGTCTGTTCCATCTTCTGCTTTGTCAAAAAAGATACTAATGGCCCAAATATCAAGCCCTGAGTGACTGGTGGTTATTTACCAGTTGGACTTTGTTTCACTAATCACAATCCTGTAAGCTTTGAAGTTCAACCAGTTTTGTGCTTATTATCCAGTCCTTATCTCACTAGTATGGCTGCAAGGATGGTGCAGAAGACAGTGCCAAAGGCTTTCCTAAAGTCAAGGCAAGCAACATCTACTGTTATCCTCTTGTCTGCAGAAATAGCCACCTCGTTAAAGAAGGCAAGCACGTTGGCATGGCATGATTTGACCCTATTGGCTGTTCCCAATTACATTTTTATCTTCCATGTGCGTGAAAGAGGATGTTGATCCATAACCTTGGGGCTGAGGTGAGGCTGATTGGCCTGTAATTTCGCAGGCATTTATTGTAATTTTATCTCTGAGTTCCTGTAAATCTCTTGGACAAATTATTGTCTTGAAAATTTGTTTCTTTTCATTTTGTATGTCTTTTCCATAAATTCATATAACAGCACTGTGATTTAAGGCAGATTTTTTACTCGGTGCTTACCCTGATTCTTCCTTGAGTTTTTCCATGATGAAATTGGTGTGGGGGGAGCAAGGGGAAATTAAATCTACTGTGGTTTTGTCTTCTTTTATCTTTATCTTAATCACTCCTTTGATCATGTACTGGTTCTATAAACTGCTAGACTTCCTAGTTGTAAAGTGTTTTAGAAAGGTTTTTTATTAGTATTTATGACTTTTGCAAGTGGTTTTTCAAGCTCTTTTTTCCCCTACTTTATTAGATTTTTTTAGATTTAGCCTGCCAGACTTTTGCTCTGTTTTCCTCATTTTGACACTGCTTCAGTTTTCTGAAAGATGCTTTCTTCCTTTTATTACCTTCTGCTGTCCCACTGTTAATCCATATCAAGTTTATTTTTGCCCTTTCACTTGTGTCTTTTTTTTTTTTTTTTTTTTTTTTTTTTTTTTTTTTTTTTTTTTTTTTTTTGGATCAGTGATGTTCATTGTCCTGTGTCTGCAGCTAGGTGTTTTTGAATGCTGCCTGCAAAATTTTAACTCTAACTCTGTTACCTCCCTTTTTCGGAATTCCTCTTCCTAAATTTTCCTATTTTGAATCTGAACACTCTGAGCAGATTTGTTGCCCTAGTTGCTCTTGCATTGGTGCTCTAAGTACAATGTTGTTGCTGTGACAGAATAGTTCTTTTGCCCCAGGTCCTGTGCACTGCTGAGGACCTAGCTAAGAGCTGCTTGTTCAGACATGAACCTCACATTGAGTTACTTCATGAAGATTTTGGTTTGGGTTTAAAAATCTGATTCTTGATACTAGGCTTCAGTGGTAGGTTTATCCAGTGTTTCTGAGGTAGCTGAGGCCTGACATCACTGCTGCACTTCCTTTCCACTTAATGAGACATTTTTGGTCTCCAGAATATTGCAGAGAAGTTCATTATCCTAGTTAGACTATTTCTGTTAAAGACTCAGAGCCATATGTTTTCCTATGTAAATGCGGAATTTTGATCCACAGAGATTTTGTGTTTCTCATTGCTGCAATTAGCCCATTAATCTAATTTGAAAATAAGACTCAATATAGAGTGATATTTCTCTACCAGCACAGCATACTGTGCTGTATGTTATGTATGTATCAGCATATGTGTATACTTTATATCTTTGTAGTTCATTATCCGTAGCTTTGTTTCCACCAAATTTCTCATAGGTGTGTGAAGTCAATATTATTGTTTAGGATTCAACTTGTTTAGTTCGTTCTGTTTTATTCCTTAGATTTCTCACATTTATGCAAAGCGTGTATACCACTGTTTCTATCGATTCCTTCTCTACATCTGTTTTGAATGTGTCATTTTTTTTCTCTTGGACTGGTGCTGTCTCTGTATTATCTCCTGGAGGAAAGTAAGGATCTGTGATTGTTGCCCATAGTGTATACAGAAGAATTTTGGAGAACACTATTGAGAGAACAGGTCTGTGACTGCCTGTGTTGCTAAGTGTCTTAGGTGCCTTAATGTTAGTAATAATTGGGGGACAAATGTTTTTATTCTCATGACCTTGTACTAGTATATTGTATAGGTGTTTTCAGTGGTCTTTTTCACCTTCTTCCAGAAAAGACAAAAATAGCTGTTAATCATGAGCTTATTATAGTTTCTTCTTATTGTTATTTTATTTGAATGATTTATGTTGAATACTTGTATGAATATTAAGTATCTGTATCTTAGGGAGGAAAAGGCTACATGCATAGGAAAGCTTAAAAAAAAAAAAAAAAAAAGGAAAATTCTGACTGCACAGCTTCACTCTTCGCTCTGTGTTAGCAGGGTAATGTGTAAAATGCCAAGTAGTCTGTTCTTTCATCTGCAGAGTCTCCTGTGTGGTGCTAAGTCCTGTGCTTTGTACTTAGACAATATAAATATCTACACTCACTTGATGTACATATTGGATTGGCAGTACATATTGGATTGGTTTGCAGTCCGAAATCCTGTCTTTGGAGGAAAATGCACTATTTCATCATCAAAGTACATACAAGAGTCCTGATATCTGTGGAACTAGGGAATGATCCCTCATCAGGGAATGATTCATGCCATTTGCCATGAGCCTACAGTGAAATATACACTGATACTTGCTGATGCTGTGGCCATGAAAGTCTTCTCAGGGCTACAGAATGTTTATTCTTTGTGAGCACCATCACTTTTAGCTGGTGCCTACATAGGATACGTGTCATCTCTTTATCCTGTCCTGCTTCCAGTTGAGGTGTTTTGGCTGGGGAGCATGTAGAAAACATGGGAGGGGACTAAAACTGAAATTGCATTGGTCTGTTCTGATAAGATGTGAGAGGGATTCCCTACATAGTCTCTCCTGAAGAGAAGGCAGCCAACCCACGGAAATGCGTGTCTTGTTGCATTGTTTTAAGTTACACAAGTGCACGTCTCAGCTTGGAACTAGAGCAGTGTTTGTGGAGAACGTGGCCTCTAAAACTGCTCAGGCTTTTATAAGAGATGTTATTGTGTTGAGGACAGTGGGAGGGATTTTAAAGCATGCATTTTAACTATGTGCAGCTTGCTGCCAAGCCAGAGTACTTATATGGGCTCTCCCTGGCATCAGATTTAGATAATCTCTGTGGGATTTTTTAGATGCCGATCTCTCTTCATTGAAACAAGAACACCAGCTCAGTGGTTGAGATTCCTGCGTAATTTATTGTGTTTACAAAGTTGACAGTCTCTCAACAGTAAGGCATAACAAACCTTATCCACACGAGAGGGAGCAAAAAAAATGCATTAGAAAGTTCCTTTCAGCTAACACAGCATCAAACAAGATTTTGTATACAATTATTGTGTTTATTGAACATTACATAATCTATCCAATTATTGTGACAAGATTTTACTTATTGATGCTGTGACTACCTTATGCTGAAAAAAAAAATAGTCCTACGAGCATTAGGAGTTAAATTGTTAGTTAAAATGTGCAAATTAATAGAGAGAGTTTCACTATAGAGGAGCTCAAGGATATGTTTGGAAGGAAGGAATTCATACACGTAATTCCTAACTGTCATCAGTCCAGTGCAGCAATTTGTTGGTAGAGGATTTGGGAAAATGAACAGAGGAAAACCAGCAAAGCCTAAAGTCTTACCTTTCCCTCTTTCCATTTTTGCTTAGTGATATAATAGCTTTTGCTTGATATTAGTTTTTATTTAGCTGCTTTCATAGTCTGAAAATGCATTTGTGCTTTGGGTGCTTTCCTGCGTGATCAGTTAGTTCGAAAAAGACGAGGATAAAGAGAAGCAATTGAGGCTGTAAAATAAAGTATATACCTATCCTATGTTAGGATACCTCATTTTCCTTCCTAGTATTGTTGTTAGTGTCGGTGTTGCTAGTTGAAATTTTCAGAATGTGTGACATTCTTGCAAGGGTTTTATTTTTGGCATGGGTGTCTAGAACAACTGCATTTTATATATGTATATCTTGAGGATATGCCAACCATTCCAATCAAGTTATAAGTATGTAGATAATAGCCCCAGGAAAACAAGAAAAAAAAAAACCCAAAAACCAAGGCCGAGAATAGTATTATAATTATGATTTTATATAAGCTTAAGTTTTATTACCCTAATAAGTTTGTAAAATTAATTGTCTTATGCGGCTGAGCACAGAATAGATCTCAGAAAGATGTCTGCTGGTTTATCTTCTCTCTCATCACTTTATGATGGCATGTGTACAAGAAGAAAGGAAGAGATAGAGAAGAGTTTTATAATAAAAAAAAAGGTTGAAACAGTTTATTTTCATTTACAAATAACTGTTTTTACTCATAATTGTCCTCTCTAGCAGAGTCTAAGCCTGGGAAATTTCAGTGTAAGTTGTAGATGTTTCAGATAGCTGTGAAGATTAGAAGGTGTAAAAAAGAGTTAGAAATATTATTTTACTAAGGGTCTGGACAGACTTATTGATTAGTCAAAAAAATATGACCTGTAATAGTGGATCACTATCATTTTCAGTATAATCCAGTCTATTGAGGAAGAATAGGATGTATACATGTGTTTTGGAAAGGTGATAAATAACCAAAGTAACTTTGTGTCTGAATCAATACTCATAAGAGCCAAAGGGACTGTGAAAAGGACACTTTTCATCCTCAAGATGATTTTTGGCAAACTCAGAGCATCATGAATGAAAGTAATCACATTAGGTTTTAGCTGATTTGATAAGGGAAGTTTGAAAGTATTACCTCCAATTCAGAATCTAGGGAAAAGCAAACGAACATCTGTGTAATTCCAATTCAGTATCATGACATTCAAGTTTTATTTGGCTGCTGTTTCTGCTCCTTAGTGTATAGGCTGGTCCTTGTTTTTCATATAGCTCATTTGGATTCATCTGCCCGATCTTGCCAACTTCAGCCAGTACAGATTTTGTGGGATTTTCTGGGAGTGGTTTCTTACAGGGCTGCAACTTTCAAAATCAGATTAAACAAACAAATGTGTTTGGGGGGGCAGGAGAGGGTCTACTAATAAAGACATTGCTTGTTCATGCTGGTAGAATCGTCTTTCGATATCCTTCACTGCTGAGACATTTAAAGTAGTAAAACTTATTTTCTAGATTTTAAAATAAAACATACATCTCAAAACAGGCCCCTGATTTCAGGTAACACCACTAGCAATCAGTGCTGGTTAGCATAGTTAGCAATCATTTTATTTGTTTATTTAAACAGCTGCAGGATTGTCCACTCATTAGGTTGATGAAGTTCACTGATTAGATTCATTTCATGCTTTATTGTCAATGTTTTGAGATAATATTTAGAATTTGGATGTTTATTTTAGCAATGTCCATCTACCATGTTGGGTGGAGAATCCATTCTCAGTGTTGCTAGTGACTAAAAGCATCTCCTTGAGTTTTCTGGGACATATGCTTTTCCCGACAGAAACGTTGTCCAGGATAGATTTGGAAAATGATCTTTATTTTTCTGAAGCTTGCTTATTTACAGCACAGTACAGGTACAGATCACTTGTCTATAGCAAATTCAAGGAAGATTTTTCCAAAAGTTTCCTGACCTCCTCTTGAGCCTACCTGGAACCAAATTCTGTGTCACAGATCTACAAGGAGACAGATAGTTCAGAAACCTCTATTAAAAACTCAGCATATTTCAACATTACAATGAGTCTAATTTCTTAACTAATTTCCTGAGTCTGAGTTTGACTTTGATTACTGTTAAAAATCTAGAGTGTGTGAGTTGTGCCAGAGTGAATGTTGTAGAGAAATGCTTAGCAAATGTTTGTGCCATTAAATTGATGCAAAATATTGTAAATTTCTCCCTGTGCTTTATTATAGAAATTCTTTATTTTGCCATACATTTAAAATAGCAAGTTCATTCTGAAATGTCTCATATTGTGGCTTTTTAGAAGCGTGCTCAGAATAGACTGTACTGAGTTTCAAGCCAATCTGGCTATTCACAAGAAAGTAGCTACTGTGCATGAATGGATTCACATCTAATTTTCAAGTTCTTTAGTTCTCTGGGCATATGCTTAAGTTTTTCCCTACTATAAGCTAGTGGGCAAAAACAGTCTGTTTTCATTAGTGAATTCTGGATATATTTACAATTTCTAGCCTCCTTTCTGCACTTCTCAGACAAAACTCCCTTTGATTTCAGAGCATTTTGCTATGGTAAAAGCTCTGGGCTTTGGAACACTAACTTCAAAGGGCTCTTGATTGAGCAGGAAAGCACAGGAGAATTTTAAAGAAATATTTCCTTACAATCAAAAGAAGAGTTTTTGTTGTTGCTTTCCCTTTATAATGCTATATTAAACAACTCCAATATTTACCCGTGACAGAAAGCTGAGAATTATACCCACCAGGAGAGAAATTGTTAATAAGGTATAACTTGATGATGAGGGATGGCTGCTGGCATTGCAGAAAGAAATGAGTCCCAGAGCTGCACTGAAATGCCTTACTAATAGCTGCATTGGGTATCCTGTTGAATAAGCTTTATTTATCTTGGTTTTGTAGTCATCCCCACTGAGCTTCTGGGAGAAAAATACGGAAGTTCAGCTGAAGAAATCAAAGGGATTTTTAACAACAAAAAATAGAAAAGAGGGAAGAGATCATCTAATTCAGAAATTAATTTCAATTAAGGTTCTCGTCTCTCAGTAAAACACTTCCCAGAACATCTGATATATTTAGGCATGCATTTTTAATGATTTTCTTTTTCTCCTCTTTCGTTTGTGGTCTTCTAATGTTACGAGTCTTGCAATACAAATGCATCAAATACATCATCTGCAGTTTGTATACGAGTCATCATACAGATTTCTGTTTTTTCCATGCTCCCTTTCCAACATTTTATTTATTAAGTTTTAGTAATAGTCCAATGAGTAGTTGGACTATATTTGAATATATATCGATGCATATATATTGAATAATTGGATCACTTAATACATGGTCAATATATTTTTATAGAGTATTACTCAGTCTGTCAGATAATGGGTTACATATGGTTCGTAGAGGTATTGGTAGTGTTTTCTGCAGATGAACTCATAATTATGGGTTTTCAGGTTTATCAGATTTTACAACAACTTTAACAATTTACTAAATCTTTAAAAATCCAATCTCAGTGAGAAATAAGACTAAGCAATTATTTTTATTAAACATTATTACAAAATAATGATTATTTTCTGAAGTGGTTATTAATCTTAATCCTGATAGTCATAGGTTTGTCTTCCTCAGTGCTTAATTTAGGTATAATTTATATATGTGGCTACACTCCAGTGATTTTCCTAATAGCTGGAGGTTCAAGATTTCCTGTTGTATTAAACATCTTGTGCTTTGTGTATTAAAGTATTAGTCTACTATTCTTGCCTTTCTGCACAGCTAACAATCTCTAGTATAATAATATCTCTATGCTGATAATACTCATTCATGTACCTTTTTTTGTTTTTAATATTCTCTACATTCTTGAGATTTTGTTTCTCTCATATTATCTTATTTTTGGTCAAACTAAGTCTTATTATTAAAAAATGAGCCTTTTTTTCTTACCTCATTTCTTCTTTTCCTGAGTGACCTACCAGTCATGCTCCCATCGTTCTTGCTGCCAACTCCTGGGAATTTCTGTGGTGATGTTGTTATGTGGTAGTGTTCTGTTTTGTCTCAGCCGCTTTCTAACAACTTTACCCATGTGTGCATTCTTAAATGGAAAGAGGAAAAAAAAATATATATAAATATATATATATATCTATATATTTGTTATATATATAAATATATATTATATATATTATATATGTAATTATATTATATACTATATGTATAAATATATATATATTTTATATTATTATATATATATATTTTTTTCCCTCCCTAAAATTCCCTCTATAGTAATTCCATTTAATTAGAATGATGTAGAAAATCTGGATTTTCTTTCTATGCTGTTGAATCATTCCTCTTTTCAGTTGCTTTTCATTATACAAACTATACAAACTGGTTCTGCTTACATTTCTTTTACTCTGACTTATCATTTTGCTCTCCCTCTACTTTCATTTGTCCAAAACCATCTTACCTATACTTGTTCACATATTTCCATTTTTATTCAGAATATTATTCTAAGTAACTCTGTAGTCATGTCTGCAGAACTATACATGGGAACCACTATTATTAGAATTGAGTCTGCTGTCATGTAAAGCCTAATGGCAAAAGTATTTCAATAAATAAGTTAAAAACGCATAAACAGAAATGATGACAGAATTGTCATTCTCGTCTCATTGTGTACAAAATTGCATACATACATATAAAATAAAGCCTTTTTTTTTTCGATTCTGAATCATACAGAATAATATTCAGCTATTTCAGAACACTTAGAAAATGTTTCATTCCTTGCCATATCTTTTGGCTTCCTGAGTTTGTTTTTGTAAGTGCACATCTGGCAGCTAAAATCCAGCTGTTTGGGTGTCCCGGGGCAAGGTGTGGTATGTTGGCTGTGCCTCTTGGTGAGGGGTTCAGGAAGGCGTAGGACTTGTGCAGACCTCTGTGTGAGACACAAATCCTGCCTTGCTGCTCCCTGCCTCAGAGGTGAGGAGGGCTGGTGGCTGGGTTCCTGCTTTAACCCTATAACTGTTTTGAACTACAAGGTAATATGCAGTAAAGCAGTACAGCCTTGAGTCCCTCCTTCCCCATTTCCGTGTTTCTTAGAGTTGATGAGTGGGAATATAGAGAAATAAATTTCTACTTAATAATATCTGATGTCCAAGCTCTCAGAATGTGATTCCTTTTTCTGCTTAATTAACCAAGGTGCAGAAAGAGAATGAAATTACACTGAAATGCATTTCCTTCATCTCCATGCATACGTTTACAACCTGATTTGTAAAATAAAAAATAAACTTTTCAAAAGGTCTTGGAGCCTAGTAAAGTCAGTCTGATTTGCAAGAAGCAGGGAATGCTTTAAAATTCACTCTACTGACACAGATATTAATCTACATTAAATTGAGTCTAGCTAGTATAATTTCATAATGTGTATTAAAACCATGTTATGAAATGTCCACATTCTTACCTGACAAATGACTGCTAGCTTTGGGAATGCAAGCACATTTTGTGGTGTTTTATCTCTTTGGCACAGTCCTGCATTTATCCTTAAATGATCTTAAGTAATAGAGAAGCCTCCAAACACACGGTTGAACTTTGAAAGTTCCAGTGTCACATTCATTTGTTTTTTTTGAGTAGCTCTTCATGTGCAGGACCCCAAGTCCTGGTTCCAAACATGCTCAAGTTTTAAGCTCTTGGCCCCCAGATTTGGAACTAAGTATTGCTACATAATCTTTTCTCTATTAAATATAAACTACTTGTATTTTTGGATCATTTGAATCATTCAGAAATCTTTGCAGAAGATGAGAAGGAACTGTGGAAGGTAGTGGCTTGGTGGATTTGGGAAAGTGTTCAATTTGTACACAATCTTGTGTCTTTAAAGTTAGTGGGTTAGCCCAGCACCGTGAGTTTAGGAATGACTTAATAAATGTAAATCGTTTTCTAATAATGTTTATTTTTATCTATTATTTTAATATCAATTCTGACAGAATTTTCAATGCAATTTTCAAGTGTTTCCACAAAGAATATCTACTCTCTAAATGTAACTGTTTAAGTCTAATGGCAAGAATAGGGATGCAATTATATCAAACATGCCCTGAAGTTCTTGGTAACCTAACCATCAAATGCTGCTTCTGCTACAACTCTTTTCTTGTTGCTCTCTGGCCATAACACACCTCTGTGGCTTCATGCTTCACATTTGCTCTTCTAATACTCTTGTTAATGGCTTTTTTGTGTGTGTGTATGCGTGTGTGAACTCCAGCATACGTGTTCACTGGGAACTAATTCTGTGTGCTGCAAGAAACCCTAGCCAGGTAAGTCACAGCAGTTTTGAGACTGCTCTTTTGCTGGACTGATGTGTGCAATAAGGACATGTCACTCCTCTTTGTTGGCATATATTATTGCATTTACTGCCTTTATAGCCTGGCTCCCCAAAGCATTGTTTAAATACACAATAGCAGAGATGAAAGCAAACAGCTCGTGAAAAAGAAAAAAGGAAATCTCATGTAGTTGTTACTTTTTGGCACCATGTAATTAAACCATCTTTTTTAATGCTATTTTTTGCCAGTATCTAATTAGCAGAGCCATCTGCCTAAGGAGCACTGGACCATCTGTCTGAAAAGTAGTTCTGTTGTTTTTTTTTTGTTTTGTTTTGCTTTTTGTTTTTTTGGTCCTTGACTAATTAACTTCTTTTACTGTGAAATATAATAATACATTCTGCTTTTACACTTTAAAGGAGCGCATATACATAAATATATATGTATTTGCACTCACATACCCTATCCCTTATGTGTATCTAGCTAGCCATGTGAGCACAGTTATTCCAAGAAATCTGAGCGTGTAGTCAGTTACGTGTGTGATTTCCAGTGAAGAAGATGGAAGCCATGTGCTTTTTCTTTACCTGTAAGTAGAGCGAGTAGTTACCTTAACTTGTACATCAAACAGAAACTCTGACAGTCTCTTCATGATTATGTTCCTACATTGCAATTTTTCTCTCTAAATTTACATCAAAACAATTAAAGCTGTAAGTGTGTAAAGTGACTATATTGGATTTAACTGCTCATGGTTTGGATTTTTGTTTCTTCCGTTGTAATTTGTTATATTTTTGAAAAAACCTAGAACAATTTAGGTTGGGAGGGATCTCCAGATGAGTCTCGTGAGAACTATCTTGGTACATATTGACAGTTGCTTTGAAATGAGAGGGGGATTTGACTATCATTCACTGTTCCACACTTCACGCAGTTTTCTTTTGAATTTTTTGTAGGATAATTGAATAAGTCTGCTTAGATTGGAGGTTTATTTCAGTTTCCTTTGGAGCTAATTGCTTTTCATTTATGAAGGTTGCCCACTAAAGACAAAACAGATGACTTTGGAGCAAGATTTTGTCACTGATGCCAGCAAGGAATTTGTTGAAATATATTTACTCTTCTAAAATATGATTATTTTTAGTATTGTAATCTTTACATAAGACTTAATGGTGCTGAATGTGTATTTTTTCTTCATTTTGAAGATAATATTTTCATTATGTAGCTTGATTTGGAATTTGTTTCTTCTCTGGAATTTCTCTCTTTCCACAGTCCCTCAAAATTTTCATGGGGAGTTTCATCCTAAGTTTTGGAAGTGCCTTGCACACATTAGTTACGTAATGTCTGAAGACAGATAGAGTTTTTTACTACTGAGCTTGTACAAAGACATCTGACATCAGCTTGCTACAAGCATGACCTTGTAGCAAGCACACTTACACTTACTGTGTGTATTGCACCTGTTTTCCAGACAATATATTTTGCCAGAAGATGTCATCAGCAGCGTTTTCCCAGAAATACTGCCATTTGGTTAACTTGCAAACAGCCATATATTTAGTTGAAATCATTTATCATATTTGAGTATTGTAGGATGATATAATATTTCATATTCATCTTTTAATATATCCATTTCATGAGTGCCAGAGAAGGGGAAAAGAGTTTCCTACCAGTTCTGCTAATAACAGTGTTAGATATTTCCTGACCTGTTTGCTGCTGGCATTGCAGAGTTTTCTTGAATTACGTGGAAAGCCTGAAGTACTGCTACCTTTGGCTTCAGAGTTTCTCCTCCCCAAAGACTTTGGCCTTTCTCTCCAAAAAGCCTCAGCACGCAAGAAATGTCTTTAATTTGCTTGATTTATGACATTGTATACTTTTTGTCTTTTACATCTTTCTCCTTCAGACATTCCTTTCTCCTTCCTCTTTTGGCTTGGATTTCTGAGCCAAATGAAAGATGGCTATTTTGACTGAAAATAGATTTATTGATAAACATTTCACCTTCAGCTCAATCTTTATCTCTATTCCTGCTATTCATTGCCTGGCATATTTCTCTCATTTTGCTTTTGGCATGAACATTCCTTCAAACCTGCAATATAAGCATCCATGTTCCAGTAAATCTTTCTCCTCTGACCTCCTAATGCTCTAACATTTCTCCAAGCATTTGAACCTTCCGTTGAATTTAGAGATAACATATTTAGTGTCAGATATTTGCATTGCATGGCATGTGACATACAGATTCAGTGTGTCCTATTGGATTGGTTTGGGAACTGACTGGTCAGCCTCGAGCAGCCTTTTGCTGCATGTTTTGCTGCATGGAAATAAATTGCTTTTTGCATGAGAGTCAAAAGATTTGAGCCATTGTTGCCATTTATTTTGCCTTTTTATATTGTTGCAAGAGTATGAGATTTCTTTCATGTTGCTAGATGCAATTTGTTGTAAGTGTTACGGATGTTCATACATCAATTTTTCCAGAATTTTTCTGTGTCTCTCTGTGTGCTGTAGTCAGTAGTCTGCAAAAGCAAATGCTTTAGATAGCAAGGCTTTGGGTGGAGGAAGAGCAATAATGGTGTTAGTTTTATAAGGCTGTTTTTCTTGACATGTTAAAGCTCATTCTGGAGCTTGTTGAAAAGAAAATCAAAGCACTGCATAGGCATTTTCCTTTCTGTTTAAAGTCTTTCACGAGATTTTGTTAATTAACTACAGGGTCTACTTGCTATAAATAGAGTCCTTATTAAAAGGCAGGTACAAAAAATACCTATTCATATCTGAAATAATTGTTTTTCATGATTTCCTGGTGAAGATAAGTGGAAAAGCTGTGATTTCAGCTGTCAGGCAACAGTGGCTGGCTTAGAAATCTCAGTTCATCCTGATAAAAAAAGCAAACTGCTTTTTGGCGTTTTCACCCAAAGAGCACACAGATGAAGCCAAATAGCAGGCGGCTTGCAAATGCTCTCTGGTCCCACCATGTTTACAGGCAGCCAGGGATTGGAATATCGGCACCAAGCATACGACCTGCTCTGCTGAGCCGTAGCATTTGTAATCCATAGCTGTTGAATGTTAAATACAGAAATAATTGGGCTTAGCTCATGCACAGTGAAACTGTAGCAATGCAAACACATCTTACGGTCCTCGTTGAAGGCTGTGAAAGAAGAGTGGCAGCTCAGAAATGAGGGTAAATAGTATCAAATGTAGTCACATTTGCATGCATGCAGATGGAGATCACCAGCTTCACTTCATATAGGTCACTGAAAACCCCTCACCAGCAAAATTATTTTCTGAGGAAAAGAGGCTTAGATGCAAATGTAACTGGAATCAGCCCCAGTCAATGATGAGTTTGTACCCGAGGCCCATTGTTCAGGTGTGGGCTTGGGTATCTCCGAGTTTGCTCCACATGTGTTCCCCACATTTATAACTTATTTCTGTTGGTTATAGGCCGTGGAGTGGGGATGTGACGAAGCTACTAAAAGATCCTGCTACAGTAAAGGCAAATCAAAGGTAAGCCCATGACAGCTCTTTGGCATAAAAAAAAATACCATTTCAATAACAGCTATAACTCAGTGCTTTCCTCTATTTTTTGTACCCTTATTATGACCTGTTCCTTACTTGATATTTACTGAGGCTCTAATGAAAATAATATTCACTAACTCTGTAGACATGAGACTTGACATATTTTTAGTATTCCTACCCAAATCCTTACTTGATCAACTACAGTTTCTTTTATTCTGTACAGCAAATTGAAGTGCAATACAAAGATAGGTACTGTTTTGATGCTATGTTCTTCAGTGAATGTTCTGAACTGAAATTAATTATCAAAATAATTATGAAATCAGAAGTCCATGCAGTTAATTATTTTTTTGCTTAATAATTAAAATTGAGTCAAGTATAAAGAAGAAACCTAGAAATGCATAAAAAAGCACTAACTATAAAATGGAACCCTTGATTTCGCGACTCCTATTCAGTAGAACAGGCCAGAATGTGGTATTGATCCAAATTGACTCAAAAATCCAAAAAAGATACAAGCTTCAAATATACATTCCAAATGCTTCTATCACTGAGTAGAGTAGGGTTTTCTTCTGCCTCATCTGTTATATACTTGTAACCACTGACTTTTTAACCTCTCTATTCAAACATTTAATACCAATATTTCTTAGCAAATGTTGGAAAAAAATACTGCAGGGTAGCTCTGGTCTATCCACTTCCTTCTGAGAATGAAGAACAATGAGGCTTAATCTGTGACATGTGACCAAGCTATATTTTGAGGAAAGGAAAAGTCAGGATTATTTTGAGGGGTCGGGGAAGTAAATATAGTGAATGTTCATCATATATGAAAATTGTTTGCCTTTATGGAGGAGCAGCTTGCACTGGAGAAATGGGCTTGCAGTCCTGTGAAAATGCTTTAAGAATTGGCAGGTTAAGTAGGGAGCTTTTTTAACTTTTTTTTTTTTTTCTTCTTTTCCTCCAAAGCTGTTGCAGTTTAGGAAACAGTTATATAGCAGCTACTGGTTGCTACACGTTAGTGTGCAGGGTATACTAGGTGTATTATGAGTTACTTAAAGAAGGAATGAGTAAATTATACTTAAAGACTTGTAGCTCCAGAAGAAAATTTCATGATATATTTTATGCCTCTGTTTTACTATGTGGTTTTTGAAGTTTAAAGCTTTGAGAATGACATTCATGTCATGTCTGAAAGTCACAGTGCAGTGGCTGTAATCTAACTGGATGCATCTACTTTCAATACTATGTGTTCAGTACTATGTGTGATTTAATACCCAGATTCAATTCAACAACATAGAAGCATATATTTCTATTAAATAATTTTATTGGGATAAATACTTGACATGAAATTTGTGTAAGAATACTTATTAGTGTAGTACATAAGTAGGTTTTTTTTGTTCCTACTTATTGCATTCTTTTAAAAAAAAAAATGGATGGCTTCATAGCTGCCGTACAATAATACATATACTTTTTTAGTAAAGACTGCTAGTATTGTTTCATAGCATTAGATAAAGATTCAGTGTTTGATTTGGATCCATATCCTTGTTCCTCATTTATATCTAGAAGAAAAGTACCACCCTTTGGATTCTTGGGAGAAAGCAAGTCTTTGGTGATTGTTAGAGTAGGGTATTTTTTTGAATGGGCAGTCTTTGCTTAAGAACTATACAGTCCCTGAAATCCTTGTGTGGGAATTGCTGGAGAGCACAGAGAGAGAGGGTCAACTCTTGAGTTTTGAATTTTCTTTGTCACTTTTGCTTTCACTGAGGTGATCAAAATTAAAATGAAAAGACAAATTTAGCTTGAAAATGTTTCTGTCTTTTATTACATTATGTCTAAGATCAAAACAAGCTTATAAAAGAGGATATACTACTTAAAAGCCATGTTCTCTCTGTAAGGAGAACTTGTGCAGAACACCTTATCTATGATGTGCTTCCTCTTTTTGGTCAAGCTGGCCTTCTCATGGGAAAAAATGGGAATTAATGTCTTAGAAGGAATATGTTGCAGGGCTTGAGTTAATTGTGTGTCTATAGGGAGGCAAACACCCTGAAATCATAAGTTTGGATACAGCCTTAGTAATTTTTGAATAATTTTCAATATGGTCAGTTAAACACGTCTCTTTTTTTTTTCTTTTTTTTTTTCTTTCTTTTTTCTTTTTTTCCTCCTCAGAGAAGCTGCACTGAATTTTTGCCTCTAGCTGTTATCAATAGTTGCCATTCTGAGATTTAGAAGCCAAGGAGGGAAAAGAGTTGGAGAGGAAAACCTATAGGGACATCTATCACATTTGACAGTGTAATGCACACTTGACCTTCAAAGGCTGTTATTTGTTGCTTCAACTTCATACATTTATCCACCATAAGCAGCTACTTAAACTAACTGGTGGATGAAGGAGATGGATATAAGTGATGTCCTTGTGGCCAGCATTTAGAAACCTAAAACACCATACAGCTAAGAAAATAAGCTTGAGCATTTGGTCTGGCACTTGTGAAAGAAAGTATTACAAGGGAAAAATGTACATAAGGTGAAAAGTGAATCAATGAGAAATTGGAAAATAATTGAAGAATTTTCTTATTCAGGATGCTGACGGCTGTGTGCATCACCACGACAGCTTTTAATAAAATATACTAAAATAATGCAAATATATTTAAATGAAATGATATAATGTATAATATAATGAAATATATTTAAAATGTTAGTGTTATTCTACTGGAAAATATATTGCAATGGAGTCGAGATAAAATGCAGAATAAGGCTACAGAGAAGAGGGTCTTCAAACATAGCAGCATCCTACACTGTGAAAAGCCTTTGCTTTTAAAGTCTACTGAATTCATAAATGCCACTTTTATGGCACAGATTTCTATATATACAAAAATTGAACAACCGTAGCTGAGCATGGCCCCAGAGCTGGAAAACTCACTCTGAAAAACTCAAATGACTAAATAACTGGCTGCTTTTTCAGAATCTTTTGCGGTAGGGAATCAACTGCTTCATTCGTGGCTCTTTGTTTAATTTATTTTTTTTTATTCTTCCTTTGCTGTATGAAGAAAATATCTGATAGTTCAAGTAATGCTTTGTGTTTTGATTTTGTTATATGATAAAAATTTGACATGAGAAGTATTATTTACTCTATGAGTTGTTGCAAAGTTGGCTCAGAACTTGGGAACAGCGAAGAATCTTATGAATCCCAGGAATGTTGATGTTCAAAAAATGAGCATTATTTTTGAGCAGAAAGAGTGGGTGACCATTCTGCAATTAAGTTTGAAAAGGCACTGTTTCAGGGAGCTCTGGAAAATGAGGAGGAGACGTCTGCATTGCAATGCCAGAACCCACTGATTTTTCCTACACTTAGATTCCATGGCTTGCTGCAAAGGGCAGCAGGTGGCAAAAGCTCAAAAAAAAAAAAAAAAAGTATTATTTTATAGAAATGTCCTTGACTGTCCTTCTCACAAAAGAAAAAAACCAAAACCTTAATTCCTTTCTTGTGTAGTTAAAATAATTTGCATCAAGCAAAGTGTCCAGAATTGGCATACTATTTTCTTAAAAAGTTTTAGGCTTTTTTGTTTGTTCATCTGTTGGAGTTTTTTTGCACTGCCATACTCTGTCATATGGTAGTGTATTTTTTTTTCTGTATGATTGATATTTCTGAGTATCTTGCTTGTCAGTCTATTTTTGGGTGTTTGTTTTATTCAAGATTTTTTTTGTTGTTTTCCAAGATAAGAATCTGTATGCAAGATATGCAACACATTTATTGTAATTGTAGGCCAGAGGATGGAGCGTCTATGCTACTACAGTTATGTGGACTGAGCTGCACATTTGCACTTAATATCAGTTAGAATCATGTAGCTGAATTTTCAAAAGTTTTTATTGTTTTATCTGTGGCTGTCTTATGAATGAATGCTACATCGCACTTTAACAAATCATGCAAAGGGAAGGGCAACAAGTTTTTCTTAAAGCCTTTTGCTATTTTTTATTATTATATGAGAGAGGGGACATTTGCTTTTGCACGAGGAATTTTTACATCATTTCTTTAAACACTTTGGAGAGATTTTTAGTGTTCCATAAGGAAGGTACCTGTCTGATATTGCACTAGGTATTGCTGCTAGTGCCTAGCTTTTGAAATGAGACAAATTAAAGACACATGAAGTCTTCACACATTTTAATTGAGTGAAAAAAAGACATGTAAGGTCATTCCTGGGTGTGAACTTATATGTATTGAGGTGATGAAATTTTGGAGGTTTTCTTGAGATGTGTGTGTCTTGCATGTAATTCAGTATACTCCTAGTGTATTGGGCAAAGCATGAAACTAGCAATAATAGGTCTGCAACTGGACATCTCCTCTGCAAGTTTATTTGCAACAGTTTCAACTGTTTCAAGGGACAAATTGTTCTTTCTTCTATCTTCCTCTGAACTTTCTCCCCTGACCTGTCTTGGAAAACAGTCAGCTGGTACCTTGAGGCATCAGTATATTTTTCAGGCCATATACCTTACTTCAGAGCATAGCTAAACCTTTAAAATGCACATTTAGAAGATCTCCTCAGTACCAAAGAGTTTTATTGTGATGTCCACTGATAGCTTGTTTACATGGATTAATCATTTGGCATCTCTGCATGTCATGATTGATACCAATGTGGTTAAACTTAAGCCTTGCTCATGCGAATTTTCATGTGCAGGCACAAAGCCATGGAAAGCAGATGGTGACTGATCTCCCCTGTGCTGTAGAGTGTCCCTGAACTTGTGGTTTCTTTTTCTGCCCGGCAGGAGGAATGCCAGAACTATATTCGTGTGCTTCTTGTTGGAGGCAACCACCTCTTCACCTGTGGGACCAACGCATTCACTCCCATCTGCACCAACCGCACGGTACGAGTTAAACGTTGTCTCCCGCAAGTCCCCTCCATGTCCAAGATGAGCTCATCATGAGGCAGAACATGCCATGGTTGGGTCCAGGCTACTTCTGCAAATAGCCCTTTTTGGACATCATGTGTGTGCCCAAGAAAGGGAGCCTGACCACTATAATGAACACTATAATCAAAACATCACTGTTTGGGCTATGGTGACTCTTTATTTCAAGAGTAAAGAAAAATCTAAATACAGAAGATATATCTACCAAAAAAACTCCTTGGCACATTTACCTAATT
This sequence comes from Nothoprocta perdicaria, assembly GCF_003342845.1. Taxonomy (NCBI): domain Eukaryota; kingdom Metazoa; phylum Chordata; class Aves; order Tinamiformes; family Tinamidae; genus Nothoprocta; species Nothoprocta perdicaria. Next base: position 3,259,706 of record NW_020455810.1, read on the forward strand.
AATTAATTAATCTCATCGCACCTTTATTTCCAAATAGCATAGTAGCATTATAGCGCAATGTGACTTTTTTTGAGTATTGGTAGCAAGTCAGAGAGACAGTTCCACTGAATTCAAAGCCGTTTTCTGAAGAATCGTTCTTTATTTGTGTTTCTTTCCTTAGGTGATTCTGGCAGACAGTTCTTGTTGTGTTTGTTTGCTTGTTTCTTAAGACAAGAAGCTAACCGTACATGTAGATTTTGGATTCTGTTTGCCTAAGAATAGGAGATTTTATAAGCAGGCTACTGCTAAATTATATGTGTTTTGCATATATGAATATATACACTTTGCATATATAAATACATACACATAATATGTATATTAATACTATCAGTTTAGTTAATTTTGGAGTTGCTTCTAACGCCAAACATTTTAGGCTTCTTAACTAATAATAAATTCTCCACCTAAAGTGGAAAAGAGAGATCAGTCAACAATACAATAAGACCTTCTGTTTCGGGTGTTTTCAGATAGATGTAAAGGTCAGCTCATTGCTATCACAAATAAGATGATATTGCAAAACAGGTAATAGGTGTGTGTGGTAGGATTTTGGCTCCTTGCATGAAATGCACCTTGGATGAAATTATAGTTTTCTTGTGATTTTTAATTTCTTTTTCTCTCCCTTTTAGTTAAGTAACTTGACAGAGATACATGACCAAATCAGTGGCATGGCTCGTTGTCCATACAGTCCCCAACACAACTCCACTGCTCTTCTCACTTCCAGTGGGGAGTTATATGCTGCTACAGCCATGGATTTTCCGGGAAGGGATCCTGCCATTTATCGCAGTTTGGGGGCCCTTCCTCCTCTCCGCACTGCACAGTACAACTCCAAGTGGCTGAATGGTGAGTGATGAATGCTTCATTTTGGTCCAAAAGGGATATTATCTGTCAATGTAGATGTAATAATTAACTTCAAAATTGTGATTTTTTTTTAGTTTGTTTGTTTGTGTGTTAATAAATTGAATCCATAATGTAAGTGGGAAGCTAGCACTGTAACAGTCATCCATATCCATTTCTTCCTTCATGTCTTCCAAGAAATCATGGATCAATTGCAACCATAGTGGTCTGGAAATCCAGTTTATAAAGCAGCGACGGACTTCATGCTGGCTTCTTTGATAATTATAATAATTTAATGTTTTATAATATGTATAGCATATAACAATTTATTATTAATATTATTATTAAAATATTATTTGAGCCAAAAAGAAGACGTGGCTTCATTCCTACAGAAAAAGATTTGAAATGAAACAGTGTGGAAGCTTTACTTTCAGGAGCGTAGCTGACAGAACTATTGCCGTCGGTGGATGCTCAGTGTTTACATTGTTGTGCAGCAAAATATAATTATAGCTGCAATTTGTAGAAATGCACACTTAGATATTTGCCAGCATAGTGAAGAACCATATTTACATCTTCCAGGTGTGGTACATGGAAAAGCTGAGTTGGCTTGAATGTTTTGTAGCTAAGTCCTTTGGAAACCAAAGGCAAAAATTAAACGTTTTAAAATAGACTGAATATTCCTGACTTTTCTCGATAGGTCCTAATCTTGACAAGAGGGAAAAAAAAAAAAAAAAAAAAGAAAAAACACCACTTGTGCTTTCAAGCTGCTTAAGTTGCAGATGAGCATTTCTGAAGAATGGGGACTAACATGTAACACCTAGCAAAGTCATGCTGCGGACATGCCTCCTATGTCAGGATATTAATCACCTCATGGAGATTTCCAGCTGGGAGAAACAGTAAACTGACAGGATCTACAGACATATAGCAGGACCACTTGCCAGCTAATTTATGTATTGCAAAGAAAGAAGAGATTTAGATTCTTTGAAAATGAAATTACCATTTAGTATAAAATGGAAAGTTGTCTATGTTATGATTTGCATTGTGCTAGTCCCACAAGAGAAAAAACAATTTTATAACTCCTGCTAAGTGACACTACGGTGACCATCAGGCCTTCTACTTCTACAGTGTGTTTTGTGTTATGATGAGATTTTTTTAATCAGATTTGAAATTGGAATATAAACCCCTTCTAACTTCAGAACATTAGATTGACTTCATTAAGATTGACTTTATGTCAAATATTTCAGTCCACATATATGGACTCATAGGTATCCGTGTTCAGGCAGCACTTATCCGCACAGGTATGGTATAGGAAGTAGTTGCTGTGCTGCACCTGGATACTTCTTTCACAGCGAAAATACTCTTTCTACAGCATTTTCATTTTAATTGGCTATGTCTTCTGTCAAAGGACACAATAACATTCCTACCCCCTCCTATCTCAAAACTGCTGTAATTTATAACATTGCCTATATTTACATTTTGTCTATTAAAAGCTTCAGCTACAGCTATAAATTTTCCATTAAACCTTCTTCTCCTGGCTCAGAAAAGAAAAAAAGCTTAGAATTAAGTTGCCAGGAGAGTGTGGATTTTATCTTTGGGAGGAAAAACAAGATGAGTTTTGTAATTGGCAGTAGTTCAAGGAAATCCAGCAAAAGACTAGAAGCAGCCCAAGTACCTGCACAAGGGGAAGAGCGGGTCTTCAGGGGGAACCTCATCCATTTTTAGCCCTACTTGCCTGCTCATACAGGACTCCCCTTTTGCCAAGAAACTGCATTAGTTTTCCAGTGCGTGAATTGAAGTGAAGACTCTTGTTGACTTTTGAGGAGAAAGGAGCATAAATAATTCTTGTCAGATAAATGAGACAGGTGGATCAGCGGGAAGGGGAGCATCCTACTCAATACCCATTAGGCAGTGGTAGGTGACAGTTGCTTTAATGTTACTGGGGTCTGTGTGTGTGTCTGTCTGTGAAGTGGTCTGTGCAGATATTCTATTTTTTTCCCAGTTAGATTTGCTGCTCCATAAATTACTTTGGACTGATGTAAATGGTCTGTGCAAGTGATGACAATGTTTTAAAATTCAGTATATAGCGACACTATTGTCTTAAAGGCTTGGGCAGTTCTCTCTTTGTGCACTGAAGGATTTTGAAAACCTCCAGTCCAAACAAGTGGATGTGCCTGTGTACTTTGGAGGTCTGCTGTCACCACTCATCACGTCTTGCAGTGAAGGATCTGTCAGTATGGAAGAAATCTTGTTCCTAATCTTAATTGCCAGAAGGTCGGTAGTTGCTGGAACTGTGATACATGCAATGGGAAGGTGAGACGGAGCTCTTGGATCACAGTGCTGGGGCTGAAGCCCATGTTCCATGCTGAGGATTTAATTTGTGAAATCACAAAGATCAGAAGTAGAAAAATTTGGATTGCTGTCCTAGCTGAGCCTCCAAGTTCATTCTGGATTAGCCAAAGTTGTGTGTTTACAATTAGGTCCTCTCTTCCATTGGACTTTTGATGGGTTTGGAAGTAGTCCATGGCATATCACTAGGCACATAAGCAGTGTTTTCAGCATACATGACTGAGCACCATTCACATCAGGTGTTTAACCTTAGTAGGGCATGAACTTGCATTGAACTTCTTGACTCATTGCACTTTAATTTCTGTATAATCATTTTTGTGATGCTCTCAACACTCAATTATCTGGTGTGATGAGGAGCTGGGATAGGTTGGATAAGAATATGAATTATTCAAAACACATGTAAAATTAAGCTGCAAGAATTTCCTGGGAGAGTATAACTAAGAGGAAAAAAAGGAAGTTCAGTAACGCAGTCGTATGAATAGTATCCAGATCCTGATCTAGCACAAATTGCAAAGGAACAGCACAGCAGGATTGTGCAAGCACAGTGCAAGAGCTTCCGAATATGCTGCTTTTATTCACCTGTATGATCACAGTATTCAAGTTTTGACTTGACTGAGTTTTGTCCGTTTCATCAGTTTTAATGACAGGCAGAACCTTTGGCCAGTTGTTACAGCTGTCTGCCCATCTCTTAAGGGTTTTTTAATGATTTTTAATTTCTTTTGGAATGCAAGTCATCATGCCTTCATTATTTCTAAATACATCTGACAATGTTTACTTTAGTACTTTCTTCCTTTCCTACAAAAAGAAACTAATACTGTAGTGACCGAGCTTATTTTCGTCTTCTCCTATAGGCAACACTGAATGCAGCTGACCAGATGCAGTGAGCAGATTTTTGATCGGTAGTGATTCTCCTCGTCTCTGTAAGATGCGGTTGGAGAACTAGACTTAACATTAGGACCTGAGGGTTCACCATAGTTCAGCAGTTTACAGATCTGTGTGCTCACTAGGGACTTATTGGCTGAAACTGAATTCACTCAACTGTCCTATATATTTTTTTTTCTCAACTCTGTCACTGTTTTCATCCAAAAGGATCCTGTTGCCCTGACCAGTTACCACCTGGTGCAGACTAGCAGCTGCCCACACTATGCTAAATCTGAAAACATGAAAAGGAGAAATCACCTCTCCCTCTTATGGGATCTTTATTCTTTTCCAATGTTTTGAAAGAAATAATGCTTGAAGTTACCCATATAAATATAGATAGATAGCTATAAATATAGATTAAAAGCTGAAGACAGAAACTGTGTGTCAGTAACTTGTTCTTTGAGATGTTTTCCCATAGCAGGTAATTCTGCTATGTACCCCTTTTCTGTTAGTCTATTTTTAAGTACTTTTGTGTTTGAGACAAATGATATCAGGTCATACAGCACACATTACACCTAAAGTAGACAGCTTTTCTGTTTATTTCTTGTCCTTGACCAGGATTATCGGTAAGACCTTGAGCTTCAGCCAGTTGCTCAGCTCAGTGAAGGGCAGCATGATTCTTGAACTTGTTAAAATCACCTTAGTCATATTTCATAAAATGAGTAGTCTGTCTAGTTTAGAACATATTAAATGATAGCAAATAAATCTTTCATTAATAAAAAAAGATATGCTTGATTTACAGCTAGCATGCTGTTTATTTGAGTCTGACTGCCAAAGTAACACAATTGTATTGCATCCAGAGCTATTTTAGTGTTGGCTTTGTTTTGGAGTTGATCTACAAGATGCAACAAGGGAGATATCATCACTATTTGGTCTGTTGGATAGAGTTAAACAGTTATATTTGTATTCCACCAACTCCAGTGGATTCAGATTGAGAGGAAAAAAAATTATTGTTTACACTTGAAAACTTTTTTTCTATTGCAGCATTTACAGGTAGCAGTGGCATTTCTGCTTTCAATTCACCTCCTTAAAGTCATGAGTGTTTGATTATGGTCAATGTTTATTTCAGTCTACAAGGGTCTCTTTGCTTTGTTCACACAATAAAAGGACAGAACAAGTTTAAGAAGAAAAATAAACTCAAGTTTTTTTCTTCCTACTTCATCATCCTGAGAAGTACCGGGAGATTTGGTTTCATTCTTTGTCAGATTCCTTTGCCAACAATTATGTATTAAGGCTGCTTGGGTTTCTACCTACTCTGAAATACATTTTTTTGGTTTCCTCATCTTAGACTTGTAATGGCAGATGTTTCTCACATGGAACATGGGAAATAAAAAATAAAATAAGTAAAAATTTCCCTTTAAGCATATAGCTGCTGTGGTTAGACCGTAGATGGTTAAAATGATGTCTTGTAACATATTCCCAAAAGGAAAAACAACAACAGTAGGAACATACAGACTAGAAGTTTGTCTAGTTAAGGAGACTATATTTGGGAATGTTCTGCTCTGCTGGTAGACATAATTTTATCACTTTTCCTTCTTGATGCTGTAGCTATTTAGTTCTTATCCAGTTTTAATAGTTTTTTTGAGAGCATTTTTAAAAGTATTTGACATATAACTTTCAGGCCCTGCAGGTAACAGTACAATCACCACCATGATGGCTTGGTTAGAGAGATTTAATACATCTCTGAATCCATTTCTGATTATGGTTTGTTAGTGCACTTTTATTATAACTCCTGCTGGTAGCTGGATGTGTGGAGAGAAATTATCAGCTAAAAACAAGATAGATTAATCCTTTCACTTTTACTTTTAGGGATTAATGGAAATGGTTGTAATAATTCAGGGTTATCCCCCTTTTATTTTTTTGAAAGAGCCTATAATTAGCTGTGATGAGCTTTTCTTATTATGTAATACTTTATATAACTCAAAAATAATGTGTTCTGGCAGTGTCTGGCAATGTGCAATTTTTTCTTCTGTTTTCAGATAAGAGACTTGATTGATATGTAAAGCATATATTACCAGTTGTCGCTTGTTTTGCAGGAAGATAAATAATTACTTTGCTTTAATTATGTCACCCCTAACCTTGATTCTGTTTCTTTGGGTGAATTGTCATCTTTGCCAGCAGCCTAAACTTAGATGGAAATACCCAGTGGATTTGGAATTTTGCTACCTGGCAAAATCTACATAAAGATTTTTTTTTCCTCTTTTATTTCTTTTTTTTTTCTTTCTTTTTTTCTGACTCCATAGTAAGCATTCAAACTGTGACCTCTTTTGATGGATGTGTGTAGCACATATTTCTGGAGGTTCTGAGGGCATGGAGATGGTCCTCAGTATTTGCCCCAGCCCTAGTGCTGCTGCACTAGGTGCCTCTCCAGTGAATGCAGGTAACCCAAAGTCCACTGAACTCCAGCAAGTAGCTCAGAATAGAGAAGGGCTCCCATTCCTGAATTTATACTACTGGCAAGTTTGCATAAACAAATTGATATTATAAATTGAACAATGTCATGCCAGGTATGAACACTTCCATCTTGAAAACCAAATAGATGTCTCTGCAATAAACAATGGATTATAAAACAGGAATTTTTTAATACTGTTTTGGAAAAACCCTTTGCAGAAAAGAAATAAATGTGTTTCAGAATTTATTAGAGTACATCAGTAAAATGTAATGAGTGCATCCACTTTTATGATTATAATGAATTGTATTTTAGAAGAATTTGCCAGCAATATTAAGAGAAGATAGGGAAGGAGAGAAGCCTGACAAATATTTTGAGTGTGTTTTGCAGTCCTTGTTCTTTCAAACTCATAAAATCTTAATTTAGCAAAAAAATGAAAGGAATATTAAAAAAATATACGAAGAGTTCAGGCACTGCAGGAAAAAGAGTGGTCAAAATAAATGTTACCTAGCCATAGTATGCCAGATTAGCATTTTAAGCATGTATCATAGTGATTATGAAATACAGAGTAAAAAGTAGTTATTAATAAGCAAGTTTCTTCCGCATTTATGTTGGGACTTCACTGTTCAACTCCTGAAGATGGACTTAACTATGATGACTACAAGTTATATATTACTTTACATGTGTTTAGCCTTGGAGGAAAAATTTACTCTAGGATTAAGATTTGCCCGTATATATTTATGAACAGCAATACCTGGGGTACCCTGAAACAAGGTTTGCACTGTTCTCCAACAGCTGGACTGCATTAATCTTAAAAAAAAAAAAAAAAACATATTGAGAGGGCAAAACCCAAATGGGGAATAGACTTCATTAACATTAGTAAGGTGAAAGAAAATAAAATTCACTAGCACTTTTGGTGCTTGAATTTCCATATTTTAGGCTTCAGCAAGAAGCAAAAGTCATTTTGTATCCTGTAGTAAAAATGAATGCAAGAAGAACTCCTCCATGTCAACAAACACCAGTTCACAGGCACAGTATTTGGAAATACAAACTAATTCTTCCTTAGACGATGATCTCTCTCCTTTTCTCCTTGAAACTTTGAAGTGATTCTGTTTGTTTTTCCCCAAGAGAGAATGAAATCAATAAAGTGTGACATGATAATCCCCCAATATCCTCCAAATTCCCCAAGGTAGCCCTGAGATTATTACATTTCATGCAAAAGGAAGCAGCTCTCACAAGTTTCAACAGCAGGTCCCATTTGCAGCATTGTGTAATCAGTGAAGCATGCTTGCAGGTGTTTGTAGATGTACGTATCATTTCTTGGATTTGAATCAGTGAAATATCAGTATTAGCTTTTGTTCAGACATGTATTGTGATTGTCAGTGCAATTTAAAATTATTACAGTACAGAAGATTGACATGGAATCATCCAAGGAATCTAAAAATGTTCTGAATGTATTTCATATCACTTTATTCCTACAGTTCATGTACATGTTATTCATAGTTCATAATTCTTCACACTTTGGGTACTATGAGTACCCAACTCAAAATCTTCAGTTTTTGACATTGGAGTGAGATTTTGTGACAATGTCGAGACCTTTTTATTTCAGCGAGCTACCAATGAGAAGAAGCGTCAGCTGGCCTGATTGACAGCGCTAAATCTAATGTGCTTAGTAGATCTGCAGAATTTTTTTGTAGGAGGCACAAATTGATGGTGAATGTTTGCTCAGTAAGTAGGAGGGTTTTTTAACTCATTCTATTCTATTCTAAATAGCTATTTTGAGTTATTTTCAAAGAGCTAGTATGGTTTTAGGCTATGAAACATCAAAGGCAGGTAGAAAATCTTTTTTTCCCTGCTATTGCAGGTGGCTTTTTTTTTTTTTTTTTTTTTTNTTTTTTTTTTTTTTTTTTTTTTTTTTTTTTTTCCCTCCCCATCTACTCTTAGTCAATTCTGCTTTAAATACTGTGGACAAGTAGCTCAAGTCACACTGAGACTGGGGAATTCCATTTCTTTCTTCAATGAGTGTAAAAGCTTTCTGAAAGAATATTACTCGTAGTAACGCAGAAAAGTAACACAGAACACATTTAGCCATTTTTCTCTTGATTTGTTATGGATATAAACTCAAGTTGCACAATGAGAGACAGAGGGCTCTTTTATTCATTAGCTTCATGCTCTTAAGGAGATTTACTTTTAGCATGTTTTATTTAAATAAATACTTTTGTTCAGTAGAATTCAAAACACTAAAATTTTGTGGAATTAATGAAGCATAATTAATATTTATAATAACTATATAGCTTTTCATGCTTTATAATATATATAGCTATCTGCTCATGCTATCTGTTGATATTTATTCACGTTTCATGAATTCCAAAGCTCTTTAGTCTAAATGTGATTAGTGTTATTTAAGAACATACATATGTCATTTCAGCATTAATAACTGTAAACATACACAGGGGCCATTAAAACATGTATCATTCTGCTACTACCTTGTCTGCATAGAAGCACATTTTTAGAGAAGAAAATTTTAACAAAGTTGAAAAGTAAGGTTTTTATTTCAGTTTCCTCTGCTTTAGTGTGCAATATGTGTATATGTAACAGTATTACATTTTATCTTTAAAAGAATAAGAACACATGAAGAGCTAAGAATTATTTCTACAGTTCTGTAAGCTCTAATAATTAAGTGGAAAGGTTTTGAAGCCTTTGAAGCAAAATTCCTATTGTAATGAAAATTTTACACACACATGGAATGAAAAGGTGAGGTTCACTTAGGGAAACCATTACTAATTAGTGTAAACTTGTCTTTCTTGCCATCACACATCTTGTTAAAATCTTCTTTCTTTGGGATTTTACTGCCCCTTGAGTACCAACTCCCAGGTAAATCCTTTGGGGGAGCCGAGTTTCAGGAAAATGGAGTGGGTTACAGACAAGCTCAAGGAAAACTAAGTAAACTGGTAACCTCGTTCCCCTCCCATATTTTGTCAAATTTCATGCCTTTCTAGGAGAAGTTTTGATTCAGTTGCAGCAGCTTTTTCAATAAAATGGTACTGTTATGACCTGTTTCCTTTGCTAATAAATGTTACATGTGACATCTACTAATAAATTCCTTTGGCTCTTTCTATTACAGTGGATAAGCATAATTAATTCAGGTTGGGTTGCTGGTCTTTTTGCATGTTAGAATGATAAGATTTGGAAATGAAAAAAAATACTAGTTTTGCAGGGCAAGCTGTGTTTTATCATGACCCTTCTGCTACTTTACAAGTCCATGTATTTAGCTTGCTTTTCATTTCAGAACTCATCAAGTTGTCAGTCTCTCCTACATTCATGAACTCTCTGGTTTTAGTAACCCTTATAGGAAAGAGGATATCAACTTGTTACCTGTTGTTTCCCATTTTTACTTTTCATCATCTTTTTGCTTGTGTGCATATGTGCACTGTATAATTTTTCCAGTATCACCATCATTTTTTTCATATTTTTCAAAATATGAAGATAAATAAAAGATATGGTAAAGCTATAAAAAATCAAAAAGTACCGAATTGGGGTTACTTTACTGTCCAATGCCAGCTCAGAAGTGTCTCTCTTTTCATTTAAGGGATCAGGCACACTCTTAGTCATACACAGTTGTTGGTTTTTCAGTTAATATGAAATAAAGGGGGTAGTGGCAAAGCAAAAACAGATTAACACAGCAGATAAATCAGTTGTTGGTTTTTCAGTTAATATGAAATAAAGGGGGTAGTGGCAAAGCAAAAACAGATTAACACAGCAGATAAATCACTTATCCTGTATGAATGCCTGAAATTGAGTCTAACTATCATGTTAATATGAGCACTTATGTTACTGGGAAACACTGCATAATTTTTTATTCAACTTTTTTCAACTTTTCAATATTTTTATTTTCAGAGCCAAATTTTGTGTCTTCTTATGACATTGGGAACTTTACCTACTTCTTCTTCCGCGAGAACGCAGTGGAGCATGACTGTGGGAAAACAGTCTTCTCTCGTGCTGCTCGAGTCTGTAAAAATGATATTGGTGGCAAGTTTGTGCTGGAGGATACTTGGACCACCTTCATGAAAGCTCGCCTCAACTGCTCTCGCCCTGGAGAAATTCCATTTTACTATAACGAACTACAGAGCACTTTCTTCCTGCCAGAACTGGACTTGATCTATGGGATTTTTACCACTAATGTGTAAGTAAATTCCATGATACATTGCATTTTGTTAAGGTTTATAACAGTAAAAATTAAAGCTTCTTTGCTGACTCTTCCAGTAGACGGAAAAGATACAAAGTAGACATGATAAATTCAAAAAACTGCTTTCTCCAATCCACTCTCCTTTTGTGAACACCCATCATTTCTAAATGCTTTGCATTAGATTATTGAAGGGATGCAAAAGAATGAAGAATTCTTAATATTTCCTTACAATGAGGGCATGATTGTGTTTAAGGTTATTTTCTCATCTTTTTTTTATATGTTATTCTAAATGTATGATATCCATTTCACGTATTATTATAAATAAGTATATAATTATGAAATATTATCATTACTGCAATTTGATCACATCAGTCTGACAAGTTCAAACATGTCACACTGGCCTATCTCAACAGAAAGTGAGAAATGCTCTTAAATATCCTGAGTTAGCCCTAATATATCCTACAGTGAGTCTGACAGTCAAATTTTTAATCTAATTTCAACTAAAGTCATTACGTCAACAAGATAAAATTCTATAATGTATAATTCAATCTTAAAATATAGCATTTAATTACCATTAAGGCATTGTGGATAGACATAAAACTTCCTTCACTCTGAACTTGTTAGCAGGAGTATTTTAAGTTTTAGAGAAAAAAAAAAAAGTTATTTGTGAAATTGTTCCTCCAATGATTGTTTGATATACTGTAAATCATTTTGGTAGGGAAAATCCCACAACCACCCCCTTTTCTGACAACAGAGATTGTGAGTGAGACTAAAACCAGCCCCATGTAAGTGTAGCTGTCTATTGCTTCTTAATGAAGCTGACTGTTTCTTTCAGACCATCAGAAGATTTATAAGCACAAGTCCTTTAAGGAAATTCAGGAAATTCAAGAAGATGGAATTTTTAATCATATGAGAGAATTTAATGATAGTTTATTTAGGAAAGATTTTATGAAATTCAATGTTAACTGATTCTGTAACATTTATTAACATGAAACTTCTGATTTTGGAGTGACAGAGGTTAGAAAACAAATCAGTCTTTTGTCTTGCTGATAAGTTCATACCACCCTACTGTATTTTCCTGGTAGATTTGATTCCCTGATATTATTTTATCTTTCCATCTATTTGGAGTGTGTCAATAGAAGGCCTTCTAAAGCCCTGTAGAATGTCCCAGGTCTTACTTGCAGTGCAAATTTGTGCAACTGCCTCCATCCCTTTATCACGTTTTGAAAAAGAATAATGCAGAAGGTCATTTTGGTATTGTATGCATTGTAAAAGAATTATTTCAGACTTTATTGTTAGCTGATCATATTGTAGCTTTTTTGGATCTGTTGAGAGTTATTTTAATACATTTTAGAACTCCCAAATACTGCAGTTTTTTGAAGTTTGATTTTCTCACAAAGTAAGTTTTCCATATTAAACATTCTCACAGTCATTTGATTGTATTATTTACACCATGCGGAATTATTTTACTGGCATCTAACATATTTTGAACACGAGAGCAGGAAATTGTTTTGCTTGGCACCTGCTTATTTCTCTAACCAGTGATCTTATAAAGTATGTGGTCCAGGTTATTTTCTCCTGAGATTTGCATTCTTATTGCTGCACAAGGTTATTTGGAAGATGTGCTTTTTTGTTCTGATGCCTTACCCAGCTTCCACAGGGTCTAGGGACATATCACAAGTCAACAAGCCTTACACTCCATACTCAGCTGATTGTATATTAATATTAATGACCTTAGAGAATAATCTCATCATCAACTTTGGAACTGGAAGAAAGATGTTCTTGATTATGCGTGTGATTATGTGTGGGAGTAAAATGTGGTCTTGTGGGATGAGAGCGGCAACAGAAGGAAAGAAATTCTGAGTTTCTCCAAATGCCAGCTATTTGACAAAAGTGACAAAAATTTTGTGTCCAAACTCTGTGCCTAAATCAGCATGTTATTTCCCTGAGATATCATCTTCTGTTTTATCATATCTATTTTGCTAATTACTTGAGGGAAAGGAGAGTTAACAAGAGAAAATATTGACGCACACACACATATAAATACATATGTGTATATATATATGTTTTCAGTAAATGAACTTCTTAATCCTCTTAATTAAGTTCATGTTTATATTTATCTTTCAGGAACAGCATAGCGGCCTCGGCAGTTTGTGTTTTCAACTTGAGTGCCATAACTCAAGCTTTTAATGGACCATTCAAATATCAGGAAAACTCTCGCTCTGCTTGGCTTCCATATCCCAATCCAAACCCTAATTTTCAGGTACAAGTATCTGGCAGTTGAGCGGTGGTATTCATGAGTTTCCTTCAGAATGTCCTGTGGTTTATAGTTAACAAGTTGACATTTCGTCATATTTAATCATACTTAATTTTATCCTACTACAACACTGCGTATTTTGAAAAGCAGATGTGCTTTGAAGGGTAGAAATATAAAGGTTCAACTTTGATCTTCTCTCAAAATGAAACAATATTATAGTCATATGCCAAGGTAATGTTAACTCTTGGCTGAAGAGTAATTAACTTTCTCTTCTCTTCTATGTTTTATTTGTGTTGTTAGGACTTGAAAAGGTAACTCTTTGGCACAGGAGAAGATACAAAAAGAAAAAAGAACACCCTTCCAATAAGCAGAAAAAGAAGTTGTAGGAATTGATAAATTTGCAAATTTGCCAGTGCAGAGTGGCCTGTACTCCTTGAAAGAACCTGATTAGAAGGATTTGTGGGATAGTCTGCCCCTCCTTTGAACTTGTCAACCTCTTGAGTGTGTCATCTTCTGAAGCTGGCTGACAGCATAAACCTAATTAGTCCAAGGAGGGTCAGTCAGGAGAACTTTCTACAAGGATGTCTCAAGGAAATGTGTGTGTGTATTTTTTTATTCTGCTTCATAATCATGCCTCCTACCAGGAAAGTTTTCATGAGAGTATGATTCCAACAAGAAAAATAGAAAGGAAAACAACATGAATTTAGTTAAAAACAATACCTTTCCGTCAAAATGCTGAAGTGCTGGTCATTCTTCCATGCTCTCTTCATCACTGGACACTTTCTTATGTTCAGCTGCCTTATAGCAGTGAATCCTGTGACAGCTTTGCCTCCCTTATTGGAAAGGTCATGAGATCTTTGCAGGCATGAAACCCAGTCTCCCGCAGTAGACTTGCCAGTAGTTTCAACTTTCTTTAGGGCTTTTGTGGTTTATGCGAACAAAGAGGAATAAAGCACTGAATCTGCTCCGAATTACCGGCCAGACCCCTGTTATATTTTGTAAACGCTCTTTGGCCTTATGCCCAAGTGAGAGAAAACTATTTAAGCAAGCTCTATTACAAAAATAGGCTATATTTTTATATAGATTTTTATATATTGTAGTAGTATTTGTATTGCCAGAAGTGTTGATAGCAGGAGGGTCAGATTGAGGCTACATTGTGGAAGAAGATGTCTACAGAAAGGCTTTTGCATAAAAAGTCTTCTCTTTCTTTCCAGCTGGATGACTAAGTCCAATAAAAATTCTACCGTGTGTCTGTAATTGTGTGAGCATCCTGTGTGGAACAGGACCTGGAGGGGAGGTGGAAGGCTCTGCTGTGGTGCCCATGCCTGTCCCTACCTCTTGGGCAAAGCAGAGAGGTGCATGGGGAATTTCTTGCTTGGATTGCTGACAGCTCCAAATGAGCATTCCAAATGGAAGCTTTTCTGCTTGATATATATTTAGAGATTTTTTTCCCCCTTTGATTATTTTTTTTTCCCTGGCCTGACGTGGGGCTCAAAGAACAAGTAACAATCTCTGCCTGTTTCCTCCCTCTTTATCCTCCAGTCTGTAGAAATTGGAGGAATTTTTGACATCGCATTGTAAAGTTATTTATTTGAGTTTTTCTTGGCATTTGTGAATTTGAATTCATCTGTTAGTCTCTAGCTGCAAATCTGGCAGTGTTACTCCAAAATAAGTGACAAAGTTTTACACATTGTATTTAGTCAATACTATCATTCATAACATCATGTAAGATTTAGGAAAATACATAAAATATGGTTAAAATGTATATCTTTTGCATGTCTTTCATATCCCTAACTTATTTGATAAAGCTTTAAGGTCCTATTTTACTTTTCTGATACAATAATATAGAAGTATCAGAGTATTATCTGTTCACATGAAGCTATCTTAGTGTCCTTTATGTAGCTGAAATATTAAATATGAAGATGCCAAATTAGTTGTCAAATGCTTTGCTTAATTTGTGCTTGGAAATTGTGCTTGCAATTACTAAATGTCTTCCTTTTAGAAATTAGTACAATTTTCTGTTATTTAATACAGCCAGTTCTAAAGTAAAATATATTTACTGTGGACCACACTTTATAGCTGGAACTCCACATCATCCATTGTTGGCTTAATGAACACAAAAAAAGCTTACAGACTGTAAGCATCATGTTTTAACCTGGGATTTCAGGCCCTGGCTGTAGTAAGACATGGGATTTTCTCTGAAAAACTGTCATGTCTTAGCACTCAGTGTAAAATAGTAAAGAAATCTAGCTGGAAAAAATCTGCAGTTTGCTGGCTGGTAGTTTTTCTCCTTTAGTGCTGCATCAGGAATTGGGGGGACTTCTTAGTTGCTCTGTAGACAATCTGCTTAGTTTTAAAATGAGACCTGAACTTGGAATACCACTGTATCACTACAAGATATACTGTTGATATTTATTTTCTTTTACTGTAAATTAGAGAGCAAATCTCTTGCTATCACATGTATTAACATTATTTCTCTGTGTTTACAGTGTGGCACCATGGACCAAGGTCTGTATGCTAATTTGACTGAGAGAAATCTCCAGGATGCTCAAAAATTCTTCTTAATGCATGAGGTGGTCCAACCCGTTACTCCCATCCCGTACTTCATGGAAGACAATAGCCGATTCTCCCACGTGGTGGTGGATGTGGTGCAGGGCAAGGACATGCTTTTCCATATCATGTACCTTGCCACAGGTAAGAGTGCTGTGTTGCAGAGCGTTGTAACAGATCATGAGTGGGTTCTGGGCTATGCACAACACCTAAAGTAAGTTTTTCCTCCCTAGCAGTGACAATTCTGCTATTATTAGCAGAGGAGGATAGATGGGCATTTTGCAAAGTGTTTGTTTGTATTGTGATCTACAGTATTGGTCTCCTTTCCCTCCATGCTTTGGAAAGGAAGAAGCTGATATGGTCTTATGGGAGCACAAACTTGGAAAATCCAGAAGCAGGAATTCACTGAGTTCCTCTGTCTTTTCATTTTTCTTCTTTTTATGGGATGTGATCTCATCCAGGATTCATAAGATGCTTCAGAATACTTTGAGATTGAAGAAAATCTAGCAAATACGATTGCTATTTCTCTGTCTTCTACTCACACATTTATTACATTTCCTTCTTATCTCAGTTTGTCATCATCCATTCTTACACATTTTTACCCTGTATTATTATTTATCCTTTTATTAGTAAGCTTAGCAATGAAAGAACAATAGACCTCTAGTTAACTTTTTCTTGATTGTAAGTATACTTGCTTGATTCAGAATTTCAATGAAATGTTTAAAAAATTCGGAGGGTTTCCCAGAACTATTTTTACAGAGTAGAATGTCCCTGACAAGCTGGGATCTTATTTCAAATATCTTAAGGTCATTCCCAAAAACTTAGTCCCTTGCATTTTAGTGGAAGATAATTCATCTAAGCAATGGTCTGCTAATACAAATATTTTTGTCTCATGGTGGCTAGACAACACTCATGGAAAATTTAGGGGAGAAAAATCTTGATTAATAAGAGGAAAAGAACCTTGAACAACTAGTCATTTAATCTGGCATTTTCAAAAATATCATCTATTCAATAGAAAGTGGATAAGTCATTTTAATTACTGAAATTAGAATTTATTAATGAAAATTGCCTCTTCCATTGCTTATTGTTTAAAGAAACTGAGAAAATGTGTGTTGTGTTCAGTACATAATTTCATTTTCTTTTGAAAGTGCAATACTCATTTCTGATAGAAGACTACTACTTTTTGAATCTGAATGAACTTTACAGTAACTTGCTATATTCATATGAAACAATATTTCCTGGCTGTTATCTTGGTGGATAAAGCTTTCTAATTATGCTTCTTGAAAGATAGGCAGTAAAATAGGTTTTAATAGGTTTTAAAAACTTTAATAGTTTTTAGTATGTTAAAGCTATGCTGGAGTTCGGTCAGCTATAATCAAAAAAACAAGCTAGCTGGAAAATTATGTCGTTTTACCTGAAATTGTGCCTCTACTGAAAGCTGTTTATATTGCAGAATTGTAACACACTGAATTACAGAAGCATATATTGAATTGACTTCATATAAAGACACTATGATTGCATTGTGGAACACTTACATTATGATAGCACCTAGAATAATGCAATTTTCCATAATTCTGATTGTTTTACCTTCCTATGTTTCCTTTAATATTCGATTAAAGGATGATTAAAGGAATAAGGAGCCAAAATTTTAGATTAGGTTCATTAGTAAATTGTGTTCAATAAAAGTTCTGAGTTCTTTTTATGCTTCTTTCTTGCTGTGGAAGCGATACAGGTTCTCATCCTTAGAGGTTTTCAAGAATAGACAGCAATCTGTTCTGAGGGCATAACTAGGCTGGACTCAAGACCTCCTGCTGTCCCTTTGGACTAGAATTATCCTACAATTCTCTGCCTGTGTGATGTGCTCATGCAATGTGGAAACCCATGGGACTAAGTTTCATGTTTACGCTGTGATAGTAGATGGTATTGTACTTTTTGGTGCCAGAAGGACAACTGCCATCCTATGTTCAACTATGAGATAAATCCTGGTATTAAGCAGTATGCACCTACTGGAATAAATCAGGAAGGATCCAAGCCCCTATTCTCTGTAGAATGTACTCTGCATAATATGTGCAGTTACAATTCATTATAGCATTCTTACAAAAAATATTACTTAAAATGAGACAAGCTTATTTACTGGGAAAGTAGGCGTATAGATTAGGTTGAATGCAAGTAGACACTCTGTAGTCATTGGTGTCTGAAGCAAAATCCACATTCTTTGAAGCAGAGGGACAGTAATTAAGAAAACATTCTCTTTCCTTCTCTTATGAACAGGTTAATGACCCAGCCAGTGTAAAAAGTATTTCAATTCTATTAAACTCTTAATATTATTTTAGGATAATATTATTTCAGGAGAGAATGGAAGTAAGCAAATAAATGCATAAATATGCTGTGTCAACAGCCTTCAAATTTTCTAAACATCTGCCAGGTCTGCTAGGAGAGTCTGATATGCTGGGATTTAGCAAATTCTGCTGGTGTCAGAAAACTATTTGACTACTTTGGAAGTGCATCTTAATGTTTCACTATACTGACTTCTAGTGCACAATGAAGTGATATATGAAGTCCTGCAGATCTACCTTGCTTTGAACAAGAACAGTGCTGTCGACTTTAGGCAGGCTATCTCTGAAACAATTTTCAAGGATTCAGAAAGGAAAGTCAAAGAAAACATTCAAAGAAGTTGTGAATTAAAAAGTCATCTCTAATAACAGGTTAGCAGTAGAATTGGATGGAGCAAAACTCAATTTTTCTGTCATCTTTTCAATTTTAAAAACTTTATTTCTTCTCATTAGAAAAAAAAAAAAAAAAAGGAGGGAGGTAGAGACAAAGAAAAGGCTGCTGTATATGTCATGTTTTGATTCCCTGTCCCTTTTCTCCATTTTCTTTCTTCGTTTTCTTTCTTGCTTTTAATTTTGTGCCTTGTTCATCCTCTGATATTTTCTAATTAAGAACTTTGTCAATAGCAAAAAGTTTTCATGGTATTTTTTCAGAAAATAAGTTCGTTTGGGCCAAATATTGAGAAAATATACTAAAAAAATCTTGAGAAAATATATGCCAGCTAGCCCTTTTTTAAAAGGCTGCTACAGATTGCATTGATTTTCTAGAACAAATAAGATTGGCATTTGTAGTTATGCCACCTAGCTTGAGAACATTCCAAAACCAGTTTCTAGTAGCTGATTCTTAAACCTGTTCTTGAGAGTTCAGAAAAAAAAAAATGTTTTGCACTATCTAGAGTTTAAAAAAGAAAAAAAAAAAAAGATGAAGATCACACTGAGAAAATGACTTGGTGGAGAACTCCCACATTGCCTCTGTTCTTCAGCCTCAGTAAACAGAGGCTGTGTCTTCCGTGTCCTGAATAGAAATGGTATCTGCCCAGTGGTGGGTCTTGGTTATGGGAATTTAGAGTTTACCAGCCTAGGGTATTGAGGTTAGAAATTAGGCTATGGTTAACCTGGAAAAAGGTAACTGAGAGCTCAAGAGAAGTTTGTTGGTGGCTAAATTGTTTTTCACTGAAGAGCAGATGGTTCTCTGAGCTGAACCTGAATTTTTATGTGGAAAAGCCAGTGGTAATTTGAGGACTTCAGTATGTCACAGCAGTTTTTAAACTTCCCTTTCCAAGGGAAGTTCCAGGGAATTCCAGGAAGTGTTCTTCTTGCCCCTCTATCAAGAACTCAAAGCCTAATGTAGCAATGCAAAGACTGATGATAAAAACAGTTGTGATAAAAACCATACAGCAGCAGTGATGGAGTGGAAAACCTTCCATGCAGAGACATCAAAAATCTCTCTTGGAGAAAGCAGATAGATTTTACGCACAGTTGCCCTTAGCAGGAGCAGTAAAACTACACAATTGTAGTATTTGCTAATGAAGCCTTGATGCTGTGGGTCACCATCCAGAGAGCAACCAGGAGTTAATTGATGCAAATTAGTGCAAGTTTTGATCACACTCTGCTTTTTGTTCTTTTTACTTCCATTTTCAATACACTGCTCTTTCTGCTCTGAAACAACCTAAGTGATTAATAAAAAAGAATAAATAAATATATATGTATATGCTGCAGGTGATTTTCTTGCTAAATAATATTGGATGAAATTTTGTCATTTTCCTGGAAGACTTCAGGTTTTGTTCAAAGGGTGCATCTTCCATTATTTAGTGTGCATAATGTCATAATACATGCAGTAAGTGTAAAGCTATGAATTTTAAAATATATGTTATGCTATGAATGTTAAAATGCAAAAAAAAAAAAAAAAAAAAAAAAGCCTTTATGCATTTTATCTTGAAGAGAGCAGCAAAGCTTAAATTGTCTGCAATTTTCCTAAGCAGGTGCCGTGTCTGACCAAAGTGTCCCTAGAGTGATGAGGTCATTGGAAGTAATTGGGAGATAATTTCTGTACAAAAAAAGCTCTAGACCTTTCCTCTTGATTTGAGAAGAACCTTTTTGTTCTGAAATCTGTACAATATAAATACAATAATACTAATGAACAAAATAGTCCTGACTTGGAAAACTGCTAGATAAGTTATTTGTGTGTATTAATGTTATCTAGTTCAAGAGCAGAACAGGAAGGAAAATCTGAGGGCAGACAGATAATGGAGCATGTACATTGAGGCAGGTAGTGGTCCCCTTGAAACTATTCAGCTTTTTCATTTTTTTTATTGCTGTTATCTGTTGTAGCATAGTGGCTTTTTTTTTCCCCCCCCCCATACACTTGTCCTTCACAAAAGCATACTGTGTAAAGACACAGCTATAAAGCAACCTGGCAATGTTATTAGTACTAATCTGTAACATCGTACCCTTCTGACCTTTCTACATATCATCTTTAGACAGAGGCCTCTAGGTCCTGCTTTTAAAGGCTCTTTTCTGAGATTTGAAATGAGTACAGTCATCATTTGCTCTACAGTCTTTGAATGGAGCACATTGAGGACACTGATCAAAACAGCCACAATGTGATTTTTTTATTCTGTGATTGTCTCACAGTGACCACTACATTGATAAAGGGAAAGTTTAGCTTTATATGATATGAATAAGCTGTTTAAATAATATTACCAGGAAATGTTTTCCTGCAAAGTTTTATAAGAGTTGCATCATTTCAATTTGAAACTTCACTTTGAACTCATAATGTTCACTTTGGGATTTATGCTAATGTGCTAATCATGCCTGCATTTGCATTAATGGTTTGATTAGATTTTTTTTTTTCCAAAACAATTGGGGAAATTCAAAGGGTGTAAGCATCATTCTTCTATTCAACTTAATGTGAAAATATTTTTTTTTCCCACCAAAGTCTGTTTGGATACAGTGTCAAAAGGCACATGGGAGTCACTTTCTGTGTTCAAAGTACTTCCCAAACTGTAACTTTTTCTCATGAGTGCTTTACTTTAAATGTACAGAGTTAAATTATGTACCCTGGAGTACTGCTGAGGGATAATGACAAAGTGGAAAGTTTTTACCCTCTAGTGAAGGTAATGTGATCCAGGCTTGATGTGGCTGGCCTTTACTTGTGGATGCACATATAGGCATGGAAGATAGTTGGTGACCATCTCTGCTATATTGTATTGTACCTTTTACAAACACATTATGGCCAGCCTTTCTCCTCCCCAGAAATTACATATTACAGCCTGGTATGTAAACTTCTATAATTTAGCAGTTTTCTATTTTTAGATGATATTTTTCAATATCTTAGAGGATATCAAGTGGTTTAATCTAGGTCCTGCTATCTACTCCTTCTAGGGTATTTGTTTTATTTTTCATATGTAATGCCTCTAAAAATAAAGAAGGGTAGTTGTTGCAATTTCAGCACCGAAAGGCCAATCTTGAGTATTGTGTTGGTTGTGACAGGCAAAATGCCTTTAAAATATACAGATGAGAACAGTCATGTCTGCAGCACAGTCTGCATAATTATAAATAATAGTACAGGGCTCTGGAGAATTGAACTGAGAATTTTAAGTCTCTAGTAGTACTGATTTCCTTTGACTTTATCACTTAATGTGGAGATGTTATTCTGCAAGCTCAAGTTGTACTGCTAAAGAGGTTCCTTGATAAATGGATCTCCACTAACTGGAGACATTAAATTATTCATTGACAGCAAATTATATGTGAGAACCATAGCTCTTTATTCATTTCACAAATTACCCACCACCAATTTGTAGACTTTTTTGTCGTTATGATCAACCCATAGATACGTTGTGATTTTGATTAGTTCATTGCTGACATTTGCTTGAAAAATTTATTTGTATTTTAGCTAACATGTTTGTGAATCAAACTAGATAGTATTTTTGATTATTTTCTCATGGGGCAAATAAAGTAGATTTTTTTTTCTCATCACAGATTATCATTATTTCTTTATAATTGCCCAGTTCTATTGGCCAAAGAATGTAAATACATGTCCAAAGAACTGTCTCACCACTGAAAGTCTGAAAATACGTGGTAGCAAAACCAATACACTGGCTAGAAAAAGAGAAAGATTTTAAGTCACCTCTTAAGATGAGTCTTCTCTTCTTCATTAAAAAGAAGAAAAGACCTCTTGTGCTACTAACACCAAAAGTTCAAATCCTGCCTGACTACTTTGTAAAGTCAGGATCACCAAAAGGCCTTTCCTTCTTCATTTCCAGTTTTGAAGGCACTCTTGCCTCTTCTTACAGGTCACGTACCTGGTAACTCGCACATTCATTTGCTTTTTCCAGCTATTTCTAGTATTCAACATTTGGAACAGAGAGAGAAAAAGGTGTCTAACATGGCATTGACTGATGTTCCTGCTTTACTGTTCTTCAGAACTAAAATTTCTGTCATCTTCCCCCCCCCCCCCGCCCCCCACTGTGTAATGTGCAGTGCTAGTCAACAGACTCAGTTCTAATCTCGAAAACACTGACATTAGCATTAGCTGTCCCAAGGGAAATTTGACTTTTGAACCAAACACCATTTGAATTCATGATTTGTTAATGTTTATGACCACCTTCATTCTGCAATGTTTTTTTCCAATAAACCTCAGTGAAACCAATTGTTGCTAATGCAAGCAGTGCCACTAGTAAACGTTGGGACTTTTTTCACTACTGTATTTGTGAATACGTTTGTACTCAGCTCTGCTCATAGAACATATTGCATCCTCATCAGTAACAGAACTTCTCAATAAAAATACACCTTTCTTATTCAGTTCTGTGATTTAAAAGACTTACCATAATGTAAGAAAGTGTTGTTCCCAATGCTGTGCCCTGTATGTGAAGAGTCACATAATCTGCAGGCAGATTCACAAAAAGATAGATAGATCCTATATGCTTTTTTCTTTACCAGATCATTGCTTAAGAGTTATAAAGAGCATTTGGAGTAGACTCATTTGCCAACAGATTCATTCTTCTTCTTTTATTTATTTATTCTTTTATTTCTCGTGCTATGACTCTTGGAACTTTGTTGCAGAGCTGCACAACTTCAGGAGGAATAGGAGTGACCAAAATCAACTTGGTGGTTAAATCACTTGTCTAGGAGAAAGAAAAGTAAACTTGAAGCACAGGACTGAGTTGGCTGTCCTGATGATTGCCACATGCTCAAACACCTAGGCTATTATATAAAGAATGTAATTTAACTATTATATACTATGGTTCTTATTTCTTTAATGTCAGAGTTGAGAGATTGCCATCTCCTTGGGAAGGGATCTTCCAACTTTTCCATTTGTTCCTTCAAGTCATATAATATAAAAAAATGAATGACAGCAGCGGTCTTTCCTTCTCTGTTTCTGAAGAACTTGTTGTAGTGTTTCCTGGTGAAATTGCTGCTGATGTGCCTTCTTTTCAATAACTATGGACTGGATTTGGCTTTTGGATCTGCAGTGCAAACTGCAGATGGGCCTAAGATAAAGAGGATGAGGAGAGCTACTGAGATGTTCAAATCAGCCAAGGGGATGTTACTTTGGGATTGGTACAGTAGTTAAGTGCCTTTCTGACATTTCTGGTGAAAACAATCTATGTCTCAGTTGAGAAATCAGGCAAGAGTTATTGTGGATTATTATTTCAGAATAGTTTACTTGTGTGTAAGTGCTTTTTTGATCTAGGCACTGCCACATTTTTCCAGTGGGAAGACACTGTCATATTCATAGTGTGCTTTAGGCAGTAGTAGGTATTTGTCATTGTGGTGGCACAAATGGAAGGCAGTAAAAAGTAACAGCAGCAATAAACACTTCTTGTCCAGTCAGATCCAATCAGAGTTAATATATATCAACTTTGGGAGATTGTTAGTGAGCCAGGGTCTGTAATCTATATATAGTATATATAGAGTAATATTATCCTTTGTGTACAGTGTAGCATTCTTCACTGGAGAACTGTGTCAGGTAACAAGCCTTAAATCATAGCAATCAGTTTATCTTGCAATTAACTGTCATTGTTTATTTTTTTGTTCTGCTACTTTGGATTGAGGTTGCACATTTCTCCAAAATGCTCATCTCCACTATTTGAGAAGTCCAGTGGTAGCAATGATTAAATCTTTTTTTCAGGCCACTCCTTGTAGGTGCTTCCGCTTCTTGCTATCCCCAGATTTCCTGAAACTTCTAGAAATGTAAGCTTTTCAGGTATGTCCGATTTATTTTGGCTATAGATTAAAGTACAAATTTAAAGACATCTTTTCCACCTCCTTGTTGAATATTTAATCCTCTAGATAAGTGGCTACCCTAGACATGGAACAACTTCTCACTTACACTGTCTGAAAGGGTTTTAACCTGCAGAAACAAGCCAGGGCTCATTTGGCCATAGAGAAAGAGCACAACTCTCCAGCCAAACAGGTAGAGAATTCAACCAGAAAGGCAATGCCTTGGCTCAGATCCTAGCTAGAGGATTACGACACTATTTTTCCAAAGCCTTTTTATATAAGGAGACTAAACACTTCCAGAAATTCCCTGAGGAATGAAAGATGCCTACTGTTTGCAGATGTTAAAGTGAGGAGGAGGGAGGTTGATCACTTTGCTGATGCCTTCCTCGTGCTGCTGTTCTCTAAGAAACATTCTTAATGGAATCCTTAATGTAATCTTACAATCTTAATAGAAACTTACAACCTACTGTATTTTAAGGAGCCATAGATCTTATCTGCTTTAAAATAGGTATTTAACATTTTCATGACAACTACCATCAGATATTTTTGCTGCTTCAATTGCAAATTGAGTTTTTTTTTTTTTTTTCTGAGAATGTGCTTTCTCTGAGAAAGATAGAAGATTGAGGTGGTAGTTTTCCCAAATTTCTCTGACATCAGTTTTCCAAATTTCTTATATTTGAGAATTTAGAATTAATTTCTTTTTGGAAGAATGGGAGCTAATCTTCAGTGACCAATCTGAATGTTTTCAAGAAAATGTCGCAATGTTAGATTATTTTTTCTTTATTTTGTTCATTGTTGGAGAACATATTCCTTCTGTCTTACCAAACACATGATTTTTGTTTGAAGAAATCTCCTTAGCCAAAAAAAAAAAAAAATGAGAATCTGGATCTGTGCTTTCTTTCACTCAGAAAAACCCTGTGAAGCAGCAGCTCGAATTTGCATGCACAGAGCATCGACCATACATATTACTTTCATAAAAAAATGTATTTAAAGGTTGACATGTAGTCAAATCTCCTTTAGTTAGAGGTACAACTGAATTTCTCTTGGAATAGCCACTAGGGCGTTTTGACTAATATTGGACTTCTCAATAACTAAATATGAATTCAAATAATTTCCCCTCCGAAAAAACCTGAGCACAATCATACCTCCTTGTTGACAGTCACTATCAACAATGTATCTTATTTCTGCTTTAATTCAAGTTAATTTCTGGTATTGTGAAGCTCATTAACATTTACCTGAAGTATAATATGAAAGAGTGAGTATAATACGAAAGAGGGAGTTAAAACAGAGTTGAAGCCAAAGATAAAGGAGATAAATCTAAAACATTGCAAGTCTTGGTTTTTCATAGACTATTTTTCAAAGTACCTTCATTACAACTGGAAATTGAAAAGGAACACAGATTGCAAAAATGCAGGTTTTGTTTTTTGTTGTTTTGTTTTGTTTTTCTATACCTAGCAAAGAATATATTAATCCATTTTCATGTGGTGCTGTCAGTTCTTTATTCATAGAAAATGCCAAATTCTTCTTATCTCTGCTAAATCTGATAGTAAACTCAATACTCTCTTTGCTTTGAAACTGTTATGCACCAAAGGGTGTAGGGTCAAACTCTTATTAAATAATTTGCATATAGCTTTCATTAAAATGTGTAGAAATCATGCACACACTATTTTAACACTTCTTTTTTTCTTTTAAATTGTCAAAACACCAGAGAACTGCATGTATTTGTGTGAAGATGCAATAAACAGCATATAGTGACAGTAGATAGGAAATTTTGATTAATTAGCTGAGAAGTTGTGTTTCCTTAAATCTGGTAGTCTTTGCTTTGTGGAATTTTTGTTGACTTTTTTTTTTTCTTTTCACTAAAAATATTTGCAGACTGTCAGTAAGTGTATTTTTGCCTGGATTTCTCCAGCAGCTTTTAAGCTATGAAAAAAGTGGAGCTATTGGTGCTCCATTTTGACCTAGTATTCTTAGATTTGTGTTTACTTTCTACAAATATTAAAAATAAATAAACAACCTCTGAAATCCAAAGCCCTTTTGAAAATTGGCATGGAAAGACAGTCATTGATGTCAAAATGAATTAATAAAAGAAAAAAAGAAAATCTGTGTTTTTGTTTCTGAAGCAGACCTAAAAGTATAAAGGATTTGATTTTTAATTTCTTACACTTCGGTCCAAAACCTCTGAGAACACATTTTCACTATTCTGGACTAAAGTCTTACGTGAACAAATGAGAAGATTTCTAAAGCCTCAAAATTTAGTTTTTTTAAATCTAACAACACTTGTTTATGTGCCATAGAGCTTGATTTCATGGTATCCTCTGATGATGTTGTAATGATCCAGCTATAAGTATGATTGATTTGGTACATTGTGTAGGTTTATAAGCTGTTTCGCATTTGAACTTAAAAAAAAAAAAAAAAAAAAAACAGGGAATTGGATCTGAGAACTTCACTTAGGCCAGAAGTCAAGTATCCAAGAGGAAATGTTTTGGGAGTGTTCCAGGTTGCACATGCAACTTTTATCCAAGAGAAAGAGGGGTCCTACAATAGAGCAAGGAATGCTAAGAAAATTGAGAAAGTATCTTAAGCTTATGATTTCCAAACTATTTCCTGGGAATAAATGATTTAGCAGAGAGTATCAGACAATTTATTTAGCGTATTGAGTGATTAAAAATAAATCTCCATATTACTAAGGCGGGATATAACAGCTAGTAATGTTTCCTGGGAAATTGCAACAAAAATTTTTTTTTTTTGGTTTGTTTTTCCACCTAGAACGTGTTACAAAGCTTTTGTTTTACAGTTAGGCTATTGCTTTTTAAAATTGGTGAAAGTGCTTTATATCTGTGTTTCTGTTAACATCCGCTATTGTCTTGTTACCACCTTCATCATGATAAAGAGCTATAATAGCAAGTGTTTTTTTCTTGAAATTCTGCCTATATTTAGCATAGCTCTCTTGCATGATTGCGAAACTGAATTTCAAATCTCCACTTTTGATTGCCTGATGCTTGTTGAAAAATAACCTCAGATGTATTTTATTATAATGAAAAATACTGTGGAATTCAAGAAAAAAAGAACATCAACTAGGATACTGGCCAGATTATTCAATGATAGTTTGGTTTCAAATGGAAATGCAAAATGTTAACACATTGAAACAGCTCTGAGAATAAAGATTGCCAGTTTGAAATTTATGCTTTGATAAATCATCAAAATTTGCTAACTTTTTTGTTTCATGGTTGGTTTGGTTCTCTGGAAGATGGGGTAAAATTTGATGAATATACTTCTAAAATGTGTTTGTATTTTTATGGTACAACTCTATATAAAGATAGGAATTTTAAAGTAAGTCTGTTCTTTTTTTTTATTTCTTATTATTAGGTCATTATATATATTATAGGTACAGGTAGTACAGTTACCAAGAATATGTTGATAATTCTTAGAGGAAAAGGTGTTGAACATCAGTCCTTTCAGCCACACTTCTTCTTTCAGGTGTACTGTGATAAAACCTATTTCTGGGAATCAGGTCTACCTCAGAAACTAGGAGGTAACAGATTACGTAACAGAGAAAGTTTACAAATCTCATCTTCTAAAAATGCCCTGACTTTAAATCAAATTCTATCCCACCTGCATATTGAAAAAATAGATTATAACAACAGTGTAAATTATCTATATATTACTGATGATTTAAACTAATTTTAAAACTATTTTTATAAAAAGTAGGAAATATTAAATCCTGCCATATTCTACTTGGACCATATGTATCTCTTTTGATGTTATAGACATTGCAAAATCCCTTTGTAGATGCAACCAGCTGCTGCATTAGCTGCTCCTGAGACCTTTTTTTCTGTAATTTTTATCATGCTCTCTAGTATTTTCAGAAGAATAATATTCTCCTGTTAAATAAATGCATGTTCTTCTTGTGATGATATTTTTTTTCTGTTTTTCTATATTTATTTATTTATTTTCATTTTGCATGTTCTGTACTTCTGTATGACAGTTTTATGTTTGACAACTCAGCTTATTTGTCTGAAAAAAACTATGTCTTAAAGACAATATTAATGCATTTTTTTCCTGTTTGAATGCTATGCAGTGAATACAAAGTTATATGATGAATGTAAGCACTAGTAATTTAGAGAGAATATATAAAATATACAAGTCTACCATTGACACATTTGACACCTTTTATTTAAACATTGATTTATTGTCTGAATGCTTTTACTTTCCCACTGAGAAAATACTTTGAATCCAACAAATAATACGCAAAAAGCAGTGTATAAGGAAAAAGATTAGTTAATAAAAACTGTTTTCAAAAGTGTATATCAAATTATGCACTTTGAAAATCTATGTAATCTGTAGTTGTTTCAAATTTCCATCTGTTAATTTAAAGCTTTCACTTAAAACAACAAATCTGATTATTTTGTTGACAGGTATAAATGAGGAAAATTAGGCTGTTTTCATATAAAAATACATAGAATAGAATGTTTCTTTCATAGATGATGCCTTACTCAGGCTCAATTACAAATGCCACTTGAAGTGCTAAGTATAATTTTAGCCTCCATTTTCTGTGTCTTCTTTAGACAGCTGTTTTTCTTTATATTGATCTGCTCCTCCATTTCTTAAATTATAGTGGTGTGTATCTGGATGATAAACTAGACATCTTAATTTTCTAAACAATATTTTCGGGAACATTGTGCAAATCTCCTAATAGGCCTTTTGTAGTTCCTCTCACGCAGACTATTTTCAGTTTATAATTTGCAGTGGCTTTTACTGGTTGTTGACTTTTTCTTGATATGTGCAAGCAGTGGGATTTCAAATCTAAAAAAACACCCAATGTTCAGGAATACATGTAAGGTAACAAATAGAAGCACAAAAAGGGCCTGAGGATATATCTGAGACTAATTTACAAGGTTATTTTGCTAATAAATCATACAGTTTAGAAATCTTTAGCTCTCCCGACCTGCATGCTCAGATGCTCAGACAGTGTTTTGATATTCCTTTTGGGCTGCCTGTGCCCGTTTCCATCTCTTGCACCTTTTCAGTTGGTCCTTGTTCATCCATGCAGGCCTCATGCTCCCTTTGCTTCATTTTCTGCTTGTCAGGATAGACCACTTGAACCTGTCAGAGATCATCCTCGAATGTCAGTCTGCTCTCTCAGTTACCGCTTTCCTTCAGGGCAATGTCCTATGCAATTCTTCAAAGAAGGTCCCTGAACAGGCCAGAACCTGCCTTCCTAAAATCTAGTATTGCGAATCTGCTTTTGGTCTTCCCACCTCATCACATGATCCTGACCGTAACGATCTCATAGTCACTGCAGTCAAAATTGCCCCCAGCTTTCATATCGCTGACCAATGAAGATTGGTTCCTCAGTCGCTTGAGTTAGGAAGTTGTCATCCATACCTTTCAGGGATCTCCTGGATTGTCTTGCTCTGTTGTCCTTCCAGCAGATATTAGGGTGGTTAAAGTCCCACGTGAGGACTAGAGCTGAAAATGTGAAGCTTCTTGTAATTGTTGGAGTGCTATATGGCATATTACGATGAATATTTACTTCATTGCTGTCCAATATGGCAAGAGTTAAGGAAATGGATATATATAAAAAGGAACAGGTAGATTTTTTTTCTTCCTTTTAAATAAGTACACATCCTCCTATACTGCCCTGTACCTGCTGATATGTAAAATATGTCTTTGCTTGAAGAAATTAGATGTCTTGTATAACATAGTAGTTTGTGTAAATGTTCATGCTTTTCAATAGTGGGAAGTTGCTACATATTCTATCAGTGCTTTATTTCTTGTAGGGAAAGGGAGAGAAAGGAAAAAGTCAAGTTTATTAATTTGTTGGTTTTAGTATTTATTTTGTGAGCTCATTTTCTCTAGTCCTTTACCATTGTCACCACAAATGTAATAATGATTTCAATGACGTGGCTGTTGTAGTGCAACATTCTACTGGCTATTTTTTAGCATTTATGCATTAATGCTAGCATGTTAGCATTTATGCATTAAACTTATCTTTTCAATTTTAGAGAACACTGTTCTCTTTGTCCAATTATCATCTTGTTCATTATGGACTATATAGTCTGCAAGCTTTTGAATTTTCAATTCAGTTGTTAATGGGCTGCGATATATTGGAAAGCAGTATTTTAGTTAGGGTTTTTCCTTCCTCATCTTCATTCACAGTGTTTAGATTTCTAAAATGCAGTTACCCATTTTGCAGATCTCTTTAGAAGTACGGTAGTGCAAATTAAAAGATTACCTAATTTGCTCAGTCTGGTTACTGTCATACTGCTTCTGTATATACTCACTCATTCTCAGTGGAAACCAGTGCTGTCAGGTGTTTGAATCTGTTCCAGCAAGTCTTAGTCTCAGGATGTGAAGATGCCATTCATTCAGAGTCTTAAATAGCTGTTGGACTCACCATTGACATTTGTGATGAAATTGAATCTTTCACTATATCCATGACAATGAAGTTAGATCCATTAGGAAGGTCTGTGTTTACTATTCTTCTTTCATTGTAACTATTCCTTAGCAGAAGCAGACAGGCATTGTAATTATAAAGTAAATATTCACTTGAAGGATTCTGACAGATCTGAAAAAGTCAATGCCTCAGATTTGCGTCTCCTCTGTTTTCCTACTTTTCTCCTCATTTGTATTTACAACTGTGGCATGAACAGTGGTGAACAGACCACATTTTTGAGGATAGAACGTATTTATAATATTGTGATTGTGATAGAACTGGAAACACTGGAGCAAAATGCCTGGCTTTGATTTTGAAAGTACTGCTGTAATGGTTTAGTTTAGTCGAATATCGTTTGAGGAAGCTGTAAGCTACATACTCTCACTAGGCATCATAGTCTTGTGAGCAAAGCCAACAGCTAATTGGAGATAGAATATAGAGGATGAGGAGGAGGGGACCCTACTGAGACAGAAGTAGATCTTGGGTAAGAATTTCTCCTCTTTTACTGTATGACCTACATTGCTGCTGAAGTGTGGTGTTTCACAACTCAAAGAACATGCATATATTCATACACATTAAATACTCTTCATATTTAAGATCCAGAGTTTTTAAGACTTTCAATTTTAAAAAGGACTACGGCAGTAATAGACCTCATTGTTTTGTAAACTACTTCAACCCTCATACAGTGCACTACAATTTGGTAAAAAAAAAAAAAAAAAAAAAAAAAAAAAAAAGAAAAACCTTCATGAGTAAATTTTGTGATTGTGAATTCATAATAAACAAATTTGCAATGCTTATTTTCCATTGTCTACTGATGTGAAGCTTAAACTCTAGTTAATGTCTCACAGCTTAAGCTTCTTTGAAAGCTTCTGA
Organism: Nothoprocta perdicaria; assembly: GCF_003342845.1. Lineage (NCBI taxonomy): Eukaryota > Metazoa > Chordata > Aves > Tinamiformes > Tinamidae > Nothoprocta > Nothoprocta perdicaria. The sequence goes on from NW_020455810.1 coordinate 3,291,092, forward strand.
AATGGAAGATGGTTCTCTGAATGGCACTGAATAGAGAGAATCACTACTTTTCATCTTACTTTTACAGATTATGGCACTATTAAGAAGGTACTTGCCCCAATGAACCAAACATCCGGCAGCTGCCTGCTTGAGGAAATTGAACTCTTGCCAGCGAGTAAGAGGGAACCCATCAGGAGTCTCCAGATCCTGCACAGCCAGAGCGTTCTGTTTGTGGGCCTGCAAGAGCATGTGGTTAAGGTGCCCCTGAAGAGATGTCTCTTCTACAAAACATACAGGTATAGAGGATCATTGAGCTTTCTTGGAGAAAACTGCATGTCAGCTTTGCGGGGAAAGTGGGAAGTCAAAGTGGCTGCAGATTATTTACTACTCTGTAGTCGTGGCTTTGTATGTACACTGCTCATTGGAACAGTCTCTGGGGACTTCTCTTAGTAAACTAACTTGCTATCACAAGATGGGACTCTCAAGAAATTGTATTGGTATTTAAATGACATCATACAGAATTTGTATTGCACAAATGAAACATTAAGGAATGGTTTATATTGCAAATAATTACCTGATGATGTGCAACAGAGCTGTTGATGTAATATATTTAAAGCTTAAAATTAAAAGATAAATTTGAGATATTTTCAGTTGATCAAATTCTGCTCTAGAAATCTGGATGGACTAGGGAATGAGGGAGTTGTTATGTACAAACCTATTTCATTTATGCTGTCTCTTACATTGCAGCACTTAGTTACCTTTACTTTAAAAAAGTTGGTTCTTCCCAATTCTTTTCTGCTAAAATAGAAGTAATAGGAGATAAAAAGCCCCACTGAAGGTCATGCAAAACTGACTTTAAGGAAAATTGTAGGCCAATTTCTACATCAAACTGGTTGATTTTATATCTATCATAGGGGCAAGGTTCAGCTTTCTTTCTTTTTTTGTAACTACTTTAAAAAGGATATTTGGTGGTACCGTAGCCCTTTTTGGTTTGGTTAATGACTTGGTTATGTGAAGGACTTGGGTTTGTGTGTGTATGTATGCATGTGCATGTCTGTATATCAGGAGGGAAAAAGTTTAATGACATTCCTGTGCTTTTCTCTTCCATTATCCCAATGAGATGATTGTGCCATTCTGGTTGTGCAAGATGTTGAATGTGTTTTCATGAATACATCTGTTTATGAATATAGATGTGTTTAGTGGGACTGGCTGTTATCCCTTATCTTCTTAGGGACATGTGCATGATAGGAATGATTAAATCAAAGATCTCAGTAGATTGGTGTCCTGTATTAGCACCAAGCCTGCGTTCCACTTGAAACAACTCCAGGCTGCATCCAAATTCAGCACATTTCAGTGCATATGATATTAATGAGGTTATGAAATTCTGAGCATTCAGCCTTGTATTAAAACATTAAGAGGAGGAAACTGAGCTGTCCCCAGTTTACTGAATAGAACTGTAAGTCTCACATCCTCATGGGTGCTCCATTGATAATTTATTCCTCTGCCCAGAGGAATATGAATTATCATCCTCCATCGATGTGACTTGCTCAAAGGAAGCAACTATTCTTCATGAGGATTTTCAGTCATATCTTCTGTAGCTGTATCACTTTGTTTGGAATCACTAAGTATTCAATGCACCAAAAGGATAGCCCACCATGCTTTCTTCCCAGTAAATATAAGTTCACCAATTCTCTCTCTTTCTGTTTTGTGGGGAAGGAGATGATTTTGACCTGTAATCTCGATAAAGTATGGCGTCTTCTTACATCCATCATGGGAAACTGAGAAGCTTTAGATAATCCAGACTTAATCTTTCTCTCACCTACCATTTTTGACTTCATTAGACTGTTCTGGCTCACCATGCTGAATTTGGAGGCTATTTGCTTTTGTACATGCAGAGAAAATGTATGTACCTTACTCAAGGCCATGAATTTGACTAGACAAGAAAAACCTAACCTGAAACTTAGTCATTGCATTACTCAAATTCTTGTTATTGCTTACCAGCTGCTACTTCTGTGCTATAGCAAATGGTAATTAGAGGAAAATCTTATCGAGGAAAAAAAGATTGATAGACTAGGATACCAATACTCCAAGTTACCCTGGAGCATTGTGATTCTTTGGTTTTGATTATTTTAATTTTATCTACTCACATTTATCATGTTTAGGACTATATAACTGCACCAAGGCTATATAATGAACTTTCATCAATAAAACAGGAGTTTCTTTCACAGATGAAGGGCAAAGTGTAGTTTTTAATATCTGCTTCACATAATTTTTGAGAAATAGAGCATGCTTGTATGTAAATAACAGCCTTAAAAAAGCCAAAAATCTGAAGAAGTACTAGCTCATCTGTTTTTATATGTTAGTAGCAGAGGGTTCAGAGTCTAATCTTTTCTTAACTTTTTTTTTTAGTTTTATTGCAAAAGTTTCAGACTATGTGTCTTCAGAACATGATTTTGGTCTTTTTGTTAGGTAGACTGTTCCATAATCTAATATCTCAATGTCAAGAAAACTTTCTTGTGATTGTCTATTTTTTCTTTACATAAAAACAATTTTTATTTCAGCATTTCTTGTTTTGCCTTCATGTATCAACCTCTAAAGCCCATCTTTATTAGAAGTTTATCATGTCCCCTTGTCACTGATATGCTATACATATTAGGTCATTAATATTTCCTTATAAATCCATTCCTCGAGTGCTTTTATAAGTAGGATAGGTATTCTTGTTGATGGTTTCCTGTGATGAACATTTTCTGTGATTTAAGTCCTATTCCACCAGTATCAGCTCAGCTCTGCATAATCCCTTTTACCTTTTTGTAGTCATTTGCTCCCACAGTCATTTTTATCAAAGGCAGTTGAAAATATTATTTTACATTTGAAAAGGAATTTGATTTTTTTTTCTACTGATCTAAGTACAGTTCATTGTATCTCTTAATACTAGGGCAGCAGAGAATATCACAAGCAGAGCCTATTGTCCTGTCTTTGGATAGAGTTGTTCAGTACTTGCCTTTATGCCACAATGTTTATTTTCACTATATATGAATTGCCATTTCTTGCTTATTTATGCTGACTATCTCCATGCAGGGTGTCTTCCTCAGAGCTCTAACGATGGCTGAGTATTTTGAAAGTCCTGCTTGTAATACTGCTATCTTCAAGAATGAGTTGGAGGGGATGGGGGGAAAGTTTGGTTTATGTGAATTATTGCAAATGGTTGATCAGAAAGCTTTTTATGCAACAGAAAGCTTTTTATTGCATTTTTTATGTTATGCTTTTTATGGCAGGCACTCTGACATCAGCATATTAATTGTTCTAGTTTGGCTCTCCTTGCAAAAAATGCTTCTGATTTGACTAGACTTTTATTACCTGGGTATTACATTTCACTCAGGTATATCATAATTTTACAAAAGACCAGCAATACTATTTGTTGGAGAAACTATTTGCACTCCTAATTCAACAGCTCTCAGCACTTCTTCAGATTGGGTAGGCCAAGAACAAACAACAGCTGACTTTTGTGCAGCTAATTAGCCATAGCTGAAGATGATAAAATAATTATCACAAACTACTAAGATCTCTAAAACTGCATTTCTTACTCCTGGCTTTCAGGACTTTATGTATGTAATAAGGAGCAAGACATACGAGGTAAGGACTCAGTCCTCTAAAAGAACTAGTCATCATTCTGTTACTGCCAGCTGTAGCAAAATTTGGCAAATTTGTTGAGGTTGTAGTTTGCACTGGATTTTTTCAATGTATCAGTAATAGGCATAGGGGCAATGAGAGTTTATATCATATGTACTACATAGTCTTGTCAAGCAAGTCATTGGGAATTGTTGTTCCTGATCAAAGATAGATTTAATGAACTTAGAAGTTTTGAAAACTAATTAATTGGAAGTTATGTCTAATTTCTGAACAAATAGTTCTGTCTGCTAAAAGCTATGCAATAGTGACTTATCTAATGTGTTTGAAAGATAGGAAAAATAATGTTTTTACATTATATATTTAAAATATTGCTGGGTAATAAAATTGTGAAATAAATAATAATTGGAAGTTTTCCTCATTCATAATTCCACTGGAAATGGAATCAATTCAAGCTATATAGACCAGCGACTGAAATATATTTTGTATTTCTTCTCTGAAAAACAAAGTTTTTCAAGAAACTGAGTGTGTCTTGCTAGCCGTAGACTTCCATCAGAGACAAACTGGGCTAATTCACAAACTGGGCATTCACATTTTCCTGCACTTCAAAACTCTTCTATATGGTCAACCATTTGTATATCTCTGCTTACATGCATTTTATTTTAAGAATTTTGATAAACAGTTAGGAATTTACAGCCTGCCCACACTATGCTTAATGCAGCATTCTTAATGGGACAAAAGAAAATGTCTTTTCCTTCGATTTGCAAAGTCCTAAGAAAAACAGATTTTGCGAGTAGTTATCATTTTAGAAATGACCTAAGAAAGAAGTGACCTAAGAAATAAAAATTTAAAACAGGCTTGTGGTTTTCTTATGTGCTGATTTCTTTGCTTTAAGCAATACCAAAAGATGAGGTTTAAGTTTAGGAAATTTTAATTCCAATGTTGCTGCTGGTAAGTTTTCATTTCAAATCAATTTACATGCATAAAGCAAGCCATTTTCAAAGAGATCATTTCAATAATTGCTTGATACTTGGTGATTAATTTCTCTGAGGAGAGAAATTAAAGAGATTGGAAGGTGAAAAATGTGATCAAGTTTGAAAAACTTTTATTTTAAATAATTTAAGATGTCCTATACAGGATTGCTACCCAGATAGGCCAGTTCATATACTATGCATCTCACTTCATAGTGCTCTGCATCAGTTGTTTTCTCATGAGAAAAGAGATCTCTTGATCTCTTTGTGGAGATTTTCTTTTTGTTGGGAGTCTACTATGGGCTTGGATGTTTGAGAGCAAGAGTATTCTTGCTGTGACTGTATGAACTGCAGTCAGGATTCCAAGAAGAGATTTTAGATCTGAAGGAGTTGTTCTTGTGAACATTTTCAGTCTTGGAAAACCTGTGGAACTTAATGAGAATGTTGTTATCTGCCTCATACTATTTAACTTCAAAATATTTTTATGGTAGAAATTCTTCTGTAGTTATTAAAATTTAAAACTAATATTAAAAGGTAAATTTGACCATATTTATTTGCTGATCTTAAGGCAAGTTTTTTTGTTTTGGTTTAGGTCTTTTTTTTCCCCCCCTTTTATGCATATCTAGATAGGTGGACAAATAAATGCATTTAATACACACATATGCACACACACCCTTATTATATACATCTCTCAGTATAGAGTCATATTTATTATTAAAGATGTATAGAAATAAATTTTCAAAAGGGGCCTTTAATTTTGTCACAGGAACTTGTAGGAGAATCCCCAAATCTCTTGTTCTGAGATAGCCTTGTAATGTAGGTAACTCAGAGTTTTGAGCCTATTTGCCTGCCATGGATTTGCTTTTGGCATTCTCTTACTCCTACCTCCTAATCAGAGTGTTGGAAACTGTGTCTGTCTGATTGACCATGGATGGGGACCTGGGATCCCACAGATCTTATTTCTTTCCAACAAATGATAAACCTCCATTCTCTTGTGGAGAGAGCTCTCTGAAAGATGGCTTTCAAATTTGTTCCCAGAATCATGGTAGAGCAACTTGCAAGCATCTGTATTCAAAGAGCTGTGAGTTATAAACCCTTCACTAAATAAATAAATAAATAAATAAATAATACATAAATAATATATAAATCCCTGGCTTTGGCTTTGAAGGTAGCAGCTTGTAGATTTAAGGCTAGTGTTATCATTGTATGCTGCTACACTGAATCATACCTAGATCTATTCCAATTGTTTTAAAGAAATGGAAGTAGGAGGAGGCAGTAGCAGTCCCACACAGAGTGACTGAGATGATTAAAAGCTTTGATTTTTCTTAACATTACAAGGAAGAGTTGAGCAAGACTCTGAATATTTCATACGCATCTCAGTTTGAGCCTATTGGACCCTCTAAATTGTATATCTACATTTATATTCTTTGACATCAGTCACCTCTCTTTGTAGATCCCCCTTCTTCGTTGCATATATATGTGCTAAACCAGTAATAATGAATACACTGACAGATACCTGTTTATATATGTCTAGCATCAGATATGTGTATCCATTTAGACCTGAAAGGCACAATGATTTTGGAACTTAAGGCAGTCTTTTATCTTTATATTCCTGTGAGGAATCTGTTTTATGTGGAGTAAGATGGAGACATCAGTTCAGTTGCTAATAAACACAATATATGGATTATAGAGGACAGTAATTGGAACTGGGTAAGCATAGGTAGCTCCGTAGATACACAGTTCTTGCTAACCTGCTTTAGACTAGTGTAACTTACACCTCCGTGAGTATTCAATAAAAATACAGTGTTTAAATGTTACACAATCATCACGAAACGTATGGAATCTTCACAAAGGTTCAGTGAATGCGTTGCAGAAGACATACTTGATAATTTACTTTTGATAACAAATGGTAAATGATGACATAGAAGAAAACTGGAATCAAGCAGTAGAAGCCAAAGCATGTAGAATAGTTTTGTAGTGAGAACCTTCTCTCTATGCTACTAGTGTAAGCTGCATCAAGGCTTTTATGATAAACCAATTCACCTTTATTAAGTGCTAGGGATATTACTTGGCACTTATTGGGAGTAACAAACAATACATTCATTTTCATATCTGATGAAATAAAAATTTAAGGCAGACAGCTAATATAAGCTGGCTATAAGATAGTTAATATATTATCCAGTTATGCCAGTTACTCTGTCCCTATTGGAAATGGTCTTCCTGTCAACTAAGAGATCTAATCCTAATTTTAAAAATTGTGCAAATTTCTAACAGTAATATGTAAAATGGTTTTAATTTAGGGTTTTTTGAAGAGGAAGGAGACAAAGTTAAATAATATCTAATTTTCAAGTTTACTTATAAAAATTTGGCAACCATGTAGAAGACAACAATTTATTTTGTTATTTCATCTATACAATGATGCAGTTCCATTTGCTGTTTTCTCCTTGGACAGGGAAGCATTAAAAAGGAATTAAATCAATATGAAATTTTTGTTTTTGAAGAGTAGAGACAGAAATGTGGATTAATAACAGTCCCATTAAATTTCATTGTTTGGACAGAAGTTCTGATCTTTGCAAACTTAAAAAGCTTTAATCTCTTTTGATCTGTAAATTTATCTCTGTTGTCTGTGTTTTTTGTTGTTGTTTTTGTTTAAATCTAGACACAGCTGTACAAAATTAGTAGGTGCTGTTATGCCTCAAAAGAAAATATTTGTAAAAGATGACACAATGGAACAAAAAATAGATAAACTTTTAAGCAGATATTACCTCTCATCTCCTTGTTATTTTAAAGCAAGAAGATATATATATGTATATATATAAAATATATAGTTTTGAGAGCTATTTGTGATCTGAGTTATTGAAAGCACATGAATATGAAAGTCCCCTGAGTTGTGAGGAAGGAGAACAGTAAGGGAGCAGTGTGCCAAGGCCTGTGGACATGGCAGAAGGAGGTAGCTCTTGTTTGAGGATAATGTTTAAGCCAGGCTTTGCCTCACTGCATGAATACATCTAACATGATGAATTGAACAGCCAGAAAGAGAGGACTGATTAGAAACTATTGGTGTGTTAGCCTATTGAAGCATATAATTTTTTTTTTCCAGTATGATGCTTAGATATCATGTCTGGAACACTTCCTTAGAATGCAACTTTAAAAAAAAATGACCACATGAAAGGAGTATCTCTTAGAGAAAAATTCTCATCACTTTGGTTGGAATAGTTAACCTGTTTCCAGGATTAATTTATAGATTATTTTCGGACACCCTCCCTCTATCTCAAATTTCCTTTTGAGAACCTATGTTCCTTTACCTGGAATCCTTCACCTGGAGCAGAAAATGTGTGTTTTTTTGACTTGCTGTCGTTTTATAGCAATTAAATTCTATGACTGTAATTCTAAAACAATTAAGTACAATATTAAGTTTTGACTACATATCCCTCATGCAGGGGGATATTCAGCTTTGCACTTTAAAGGAATCCTAGCTTTGTAGAGGCATTCAGATTCATTTATCACTATTTACTCCTTTGTCATTTCATCTGACCACGGCATTACAGAGATCACTTTCACAGTAGCCTCTGAATCTATGAAATATGAAGAGAAACCATCTGGTTATTGAGAGATCCTGGGGCCTGAACATATAAGGGTAAATGTTCATGTTGTGTGACTGGTTTTCATTCACAGTGCATGCATTGGATCCCAAGATCCTTATTGTGGCTGGGACATGGTGATGAAGAAATGCACAACACTGGAAGAAAGTCTGAGCATGAGTCAGTGGGAGCAAAGCATTACTGTGTGTCCAGTAAGTCCAAAAAATTTTTATTTATCTCTCAAGATTTGTGATTCTGTGTGGATCTCAAAAACAAAATGGTTGAAAATTTCTCAAGCTCAGAAAGAATTTTTTCATAGCCTCAGGCCTTCCCACCACATTTGAATCAAGAGTTTAGTTTCTTATCAAACTGCTTTATCACATGATCAAATTATTTATTGTTCTTTCAAAAGGTAGTTGCTTTTTTGCTGCAACATCTGTATGTTGCAGCAAATCTCTTCACAAAAGATTTGAGAGGTTGACACATTTTTCCTTTGCAATATTTTTCCCCATTTTGTACTTTAAAGATGCAATTACTGGAAGATCTTTCATTTTAAGACCATAGCAATAGCTATTAGCAACATATATTGCTAATATAAAGAAACCATAGAATTTGTTCAAAGTGCATAGAGAGATAAATTATATTGGAGTAAGGTCTACCTCACATAATGTCACAAGTGATAGTTGCAGCAAATACACTTAATATTTACCGTTGCTAATCAATTCGCTTTAAAAATTATTTTGAATATAAATTTAATATGAAATAAATAGCAACAAAGTTGATTTTATACCCCTTCTTTGCAATATGACTCCAGTGTTGTTTTAACAGTGATTCTTTTCCCTCTCATCTATGAGCAGGACAGAGGGAAAAGGATTTTCCTTCTTCTACCAAACTCTGCCTGTTGTAGACTTACGCTACTTTGTCTTCTGTTCATGAAGAGGAAACCTTTACCATTCAATTCTTCACCAGTAACAAGGGTTTCCTAGGCTCGTCCCCACGTGCTGTGTATGAATTTATACTAATATGACATCCATGTCCTATTCTTCATGTCTTTAACAAGCTCATCCTTACCTCATCTCATTCTTACTGACTATTAGTAATCTTACTGACTATTAATCTCTATTAGGCTGTACTTGTTTAAGGAATTAAAAATTTGCAGGTTCCATGTGGAGCACTTCTAACTCTTGTTTGTGATCTCTACATGTGTTGCAGCAATCTGATAGACAAAAATCACTGTGCTGATTTTGAAGTCCTCGGGAACTAGCTTCTGAGTGCTGGGTTGTCAGTGCTTGACATTATTAATCATTCAAACAAAATTTTGTCCTGTCCTCTGCGTCTGTGGTCCGACATAGTGGCGCAGTAAAAAAGGCCTTCATTGGATTCATCTGCATTATCATTTTGGTTCAAAATCAGGAGAAGCTTCGAGGACATATAGCTTGATTTTTCACTTTTACTGATCTCGGTTCACATCAGAAACCCACCTTTGAAGTACATAAGCTGCATTACTTTCATGTTAAATTAAAACAACAGTGTGATATGAACTGATAGGCATAAGGTCCATAGCCATAGGGAGTCTATAGGAAACCCCACAAAATGTGAATGGTGTATGCAGTATGCATGTTCAACACCAATTGTTTTACTTACTGGATTTGAAATTTATGTCCTTGCCACTTGGTAATACAGATACAGCCACTGTCTCACAGAAAGGCTGAGTTCAGTCACTAGTGCAGCCCATCATTGTCAAGTAACTAGATGCCCTGTAACTAGATTCACTTCCAAGTGTGAAGCATATCATATCTCCTTGCAGTATTCCCACAGAATAAATGTGGTTACGTGGAGAGCTTGCTGGTGGTCTAGCTGGGGTGCTATATTGGGAAGAATTACTGCAGTGGGTGGGTTTGTTATTTGCATGGGCAGTCTGCCTATTGCTTAGTCTATGAATTCTGGCATTAACTCTTACTTTCTTTAGTGGTTATAAAAGAGGAGGGATTCGTGGCTTAAGAAAGAGACTTCAATTGTGTCTGGTTCAACTGAAAAGCAATTTTTTTATTCTGTCTTACATGACATTTTTGTAGGATCTGACAGTGCAGACAAAGTAGAGAAGCACCAAAGACTGGCTTGCAAATCCATCCACATCTCTGAGACTTATTCTGCAGATCAGAGATGACAAGATAAACCAAGTAATCCCAAAAGGGATTACAGAAATAGGAATTGCATACTAAAAAAAAAAATAATAATAATATTAATGAACTATCTCTGTAAATTGGAAGGGATAGTTGTGGTATTTTGCTTTCTAAAACCTTAAAAGCCTGTTATTGTACAAATTTTTGACTTCGTAGAAACTTTATTTTAAAACAGCAATGTATTCTGGTAAATTGCAATAGGCTACAATTTGAGTTAGTAAAGCTTTCAATTTTTTTTAGCTTTTTTTTTTAATGCTATATTCACAGGATATACAAGCCAAGATATCATTTATTATGTTTTGCAGGTGGCTAAGCTGTGCACATCCATGTCTGTTGCTGTATCCAGCTAAGATAATGTTGAAAACAAAACTTATCAGGGCATTACAAAACTTTCTACCATCTATTCTGGTTCCATTTGGTTCCAATGTATTGATTGATCTTTTTAATGCTACAGAAAATTTGAGAGACAAATGCATGGACATTTTTTTTTTCTAAAACCAAATGATTTGAGGCCTTTTGATTCACTGGCAAACGAAAAAAAGAAAAATTAAAAAAGAGAGTATAACAAGTTGCAATTCTCAAGTAAATATTTTAGGTATTGTTTTGGTGGGCATGAATACGCCAATTCTGTGTACAATAATAAGTGCTGTTGTACACATACCTGTTTTGAACTTCATCCATTTGGTCAGATAGTGCTGTAATTTGTCTAATATTTTTTCACAATGATGAAGGAGCTTGTTTATAGTTCTGAGGAACAGAAGGGATTGCTCTGAGAAGAGCTTTACAAGAGTTGGGGGAAATCAGACAAACCTGCCATCAGTATATGTTTCCTAGCTCGTGCCTTTATGCAGGTTTGATGAATAACTTTCCTGTCATTTGTTGTAAATTATAGTAACCATAGGCAACTGCAGGTTTAGTTTCTAATTGGAGCTGCGATGGTAAAAAGGCTTTGGTACAACACAGGAAAGAAAGCATTAAAGATATTTTTCACACTTCTGACATTAATTGGACCGGGGAAATATCATTAGTGGTTTATGGACTATATATATTTTTAAAAACAGCAATGTAAGAGAGAAAGTATGCTTGTCAGTTAAAACACAACAAAGCATTTCACATGAAGTAAGAGCAGACACTGCATGTGAGCAAGGATCAGTGCATTATTTTCAGCCAACAGGTGTCATAACTCCAGAATGATGAATAATGAGTGAGCAGAATATAAATGTATATGTTCCTTGGAGAAGCAGTATCTGTGAAGGATAAATCATGAGAGAAATAATTAATAATGAAATTAAAAAACCTTTTCCAAAGTGAAATGAATCAGCCAGCATGTCTTTTTTTTGTGATTGATTTGATTTTTGTATCTTCAGATTATTAGTGAAACATATGCTTCCCACCATGGATAAATGAAGTGATATTAAAAATAGTCAAGGGAGATACCATTGACACGATTTCATTTAATTCATAATAATTTTTCAATTTTACCTCCTAGTGGAGTATATGTGTTACATTGTTCTAACACATTTGATAAGATATGAAGGAATGCAACAGATTCTTAATCTTATTCTTAGATTCTTAATCTAAGAATAAATTTAGGTACTGTTTAGTTTTCCTTTATTAGTTCTGTTGCGTTAACTGAAAAATAAAATGTGATAACTGAACCTCGCAAGTCGATTAACATTTAAGTGAAAAAATGGCCATCTTTTCCATTTATGAGGATAACCAGGGTAAACACTTGGTAATAATAAATAAATAAAATTAATATTACAAAGGCCAAGAGAGCTGAATTCCTTATGTCCACTTTCAGTTTCTTTGAAAGTTCCAGTAGCAGTGAAGACTGATAGAATTGGAGTTAAAGCATTTTATTTAGCTGGACAGTTCCCCATCAATTATAACAATAAATTATCTCAATTATATCAATTAAAAAATCATATTAACATGTGTTTTGATAGCATAAGAATACTATCACAATAAGATGAGAAATAAGATGAGAATGATCTGAACCCTAAAACTATAAGTGTTGAGAATTGACTGTAGTGGGAGGGGAGCTGGTTCACCACTTAGAATAGTATGCTACTTTTGCCTTTAAGGATGTTTTTAGGACACATGCATATAATGACCTAAAATGTTTATTGATACTCATACCTAACAACACATCTAATTCTTTTGAAATGATTTTTGAAATATATGTATATTTCAAAAAATGATTATTAAAAAAAAAAAGGAAAAAAAAAAAAAAAAGGAGGAGTGCTCATCCTGAAGATTTGAGGTTGATTCAAGCCTTTCCCTTAATTTGAACGTTATCCCGTGCTATCTCTTATTTTTGGTCTAGATCCAAGTTTGCATAAGCATTCTTGCTCAGAAAGTGAAACTGTTTATTCTGTGTAATTACTGTAGAGAGGCATGGTTGTCAAAGGTATCAGTTAATCACAGTTATTTTCCTGGCTACAGGAGAAGATTTCAGTGGCCCATATCGATTGGGGGTGTTGGAGTGGGTGCTGGGGCTTATGCAGCTGCAGAAATTGCAACCAGAAGAGTTTGCTGTGTGGGAGGCAGAAAAAAAAAAAAAAAAAAAAAAAAAAAAAAAGCAAAGAAAAAGATACCAGGATTCAGAAAAGGCTTTTCTGTTCTGTTTGTTCCTAGACCAGGAATTTGACTGTGGACGGAAGTTTTGGAGTGTGGTCCCAGTGGAAGCCCTGCATCCACACGGATGGTGCCAGCATTGGCTCTTGCCTCTGCAGGACTCGTCTGTGCGACAGCCCAGCTCCCCAGTGTGGAGGTTGGCTCTGTGAAGGACCGAGCGTGGAAATTGCCAACTGCTCCAGGTACAACGAAATTTCACAATTGCAATACATGAAGATTAACGACACTTAAACTGATATTTTCTACTGAAATAATCTTTTTTTTTCCTTCTTTATTATTGAGTCTAGTTAGTTTTCAAATTTTAAAAACCACTTTATTTCAAAATCAAGTAAGGCATTATTTTAACTTGTGCTTTTATGATGAAACTTCAAGAACTCATTGGAATTTGATTTTCTTGATTTTCTGTTTGTTCTGTTTTGTCATCAATACAGAAAGTGTAGACTAGGCATTGTAAAGTTGTAGACATTGCTGAGGTGTTTTTTTTTTTTTTTCCCCTCCTGTGGGACAGGGTAAGAAATTCCTTTTTAGACTTTTGGTCCACTACTTTTGTACTGGAAATATCTTACTGAAATTGTGATCTAATACATCTTAACTCTTATTTCTCTTGAGACTTTTTTCTCTTTTCTAATCATTTCCTTACAGAAGAGGGAGCAAAACCTGACATTTAATCTCCCTTTAAAAAGAACCACAAATAATTAATTAAATACATAATTTAAAGTTATCTTCATGACTTTGATACAGGAATTTGAAGATCAGATCTACCCAGAATAGACTGACTGAAAGATACTGAATAGCTTCATATCTTTGGACACTGTGTTTCTGTATTTTACATATTATGCCATGGAGTCTGCCTAGCAGCTGCTGATACAAAGCAGGGAATATGGAAGGATGAGAGCACTTATATTTTAGCTCAATTTTTTTTTTAAGAAATGGAACATCATGCAGAATAAATGATTTCTACAGAAATATTAATGGGCCGGGTTCTGTTGCCAGTCACACCTAATCAGCCATTCGCTATGTATAACAGATGACAGAGCCTGAGCTTTTTGTTCTACCAGAAATGGAGGCTGGACGCCATGGACTTCTTGGTCCCCTTGTAGTACCACTTGTGGAATAGGCTTTCAAGTTCGCCAGCGCTCCTGCAGCAACCCAACGCCTCGACACGGAGGACGTGTCTGCGTGGGGCAGAATCGCGAGGAAAGGTGAGCTCTCCTTTCTCTATCGTTTGCTTTAAGTTCTTCTGCTCAGCTGTATTCAGCACTGTGCTGAAGCAATCCTCTTTGCTGCCCCTTGAGACTCGGAAAGCTGATTCTCCTGGAAAATTGATTGCGGTGTGTCTTGAACAGGCTCAAGAATCTGGAATTCAGAGCAAAATATAGCAAGGTCACAATACTGTGTTACTGATACTGTGAGTTAATTTTCCATCTAAAATTAATTGAGCATGTGTATAACATGTTGGGAAGTTTCAGGGGCTTCATTTTGTAACTTTCAGGGGCTTTGTTTAAATAACAAAATTACAGCTTGGACTCAAAAATGTTTTAGTAAGGTTTCAGGAAAGCTTAAATTGTTTGTGTGTGTGTATATATGTATTTATATATATATGTATATTGTATACATATCTATATTACATGTAATATATGTATGTTACATATACATGCTATATATATTTATATATAAACCCCTCATAAGATCAAGTCAGGCATCTAACTCAAGATTTGATTTCATAGTCTGCTATGCACAGGACTGGGCTTCTTGTCACTAGCTGAGAATGTAAAGCTTAAGTCTCTGATTCCATTAGCCGTACATCTTAAAGCCTCTAATTTGCAAGTTATGTGCCATGAATTATAACAGCAATTAAATGTTTCTTTAAACCAAAGATATCCATTAAGGCAGACTACAATTTCTGTATGTATTATCTTATTTTCTGAGGCTTGCCAAAAAGTTTGCAAGCAGAAGACTTTGAGTAGTGTTAGCATTTGGAGTACTGTAGTATCATTCCAAGAGATATGTGAGGGTAAATTTGCTCTCAGTACATACTTGTAGCTTACTCCACAAAATACTTTCACATAAGCAAAGAAGGAATGATTTAGCATCATATGTTGCAGCCAGATAAAAGCAAGATTCAGTAACTTTTGTGATCAGATTCAATGAGGGATTTCCTTATACATCAGCCCTACCATTTTGTCAGATGAAGAGATCCCAATGAAGGGAAGCTGCATCACATATTTATGTACTGAAAGAAGATCAAGAACAGGATTCTGTCATTCTGATTCCAAGGGTAAAGCATCAGTATGGCAGCACACGTGAACACTTCTTGCTGTTTCAGAACCCATGATTATATAAAA
Organism: Nothoprocta perdicaria; assembly: GCF_003342845.1. Lineage (NCBI taxonomy): Eukaryota > Metazoa > Chordata > Aves > Tinamiformes > Tinamidae > Nothoprocta > Nothoprocta perdicaria. The sequence goes on from NW_020455810.1 coordinate 3,306,418, forward strand.
TGATTTCATCACAGAGGGGAGCATTTTATTCTTCTGTAAATTGCTTTCTGAAAGTAGGTTGTTCAACAAAAAAGCTGTCACCACCAAATGCAGAATTACTTGATTTACATAACTCTTTCCATCATGAATAAGTTACTGATATCTTTGAAGTGATAGGTCAGTCTAGGGCAAGGCACAGTAAGAGTGAATATAGAAGAAAAGAGTTGTGTTTGAATAGCCATTTTGGTGCTGGCTGGAATATGAATGTTAGAAATTATTGTTTATCTTAATTTTAACATGAAATAAAAAGGTCAATAAGGAGATTTAGGGAGATGCAGAAAACAAATACTTAGGCGATTGTAAAAGCAAAAATGTCTGCTATTAAGAAAACAAATGCACTAAAAAAAAATGGAAAGTTATACAATGAGTTGAAACAGTAATAACTTTAAAAGGTTGATTTTTAATATGTATTTGTTCTGAAGAAACAGGAGTTTTAAGGTTCTGTGCTTTTGTAGCCTGCAAGGAACATGTCCTTTTGCTCCTTATTCAGCTGAGCAGCAATCTGAGATGGATGCACCTGTGAACTTATTGCAGAGCACCCTTGGTTTTTCTTAGTTCCTCTACCTGTTTCATCTCTCCTTGAAGCACCCTTGCCTCTAACAAATATTACATCTCCATATCCAGCCCGCTTCAACTGAGTTGCTTGCTCACAGCAATCTTCCTACCCTTACTCTGATCTTGTTCAGGTTACTTGTGATGTGTACTGATACTTTCAAAAGGATCCATATAGTTTAGTTCAAGGTGTGCTATGTTAGAAAATTTTGCCCTCTCATGCATTGCCCTATTCAGCATGGGGTGAAACAAATCCTCCTACAAATGTGATGAATATACAGTTTTAGTTATGTTCATGTATTAAAGGTGAAACATTTGACTAGATTATATCTGTTTTTCCTCATGAAGGCCATGTTCCTACAATTTTTTATGTAGCAAGCAAGTTCGTGCTTGTTAATCATTCTCTTGAAATACATGGCAATAGTTACCAAATTAAAGTCATACTGTTGCATACTCTTTTGCTAAAATGGGGAATTAAAAACATTTGAGAGTGCTGCAAAAACTAGGATACAAAGCCAATTTGCTCTGTAGAAATAGGTCAAAATTGAAGCTGATGTCCTGTATGTTTAGAAAGAGCATGGAAAGAGTAAAACTTGTATTTTAATAAAGCTTGTTTATCAGAAGAAATATATATAGGTTGTGAAACTCAAGATGGAAGACATCTTGATATTCTTTAGGGATTTACTAATTTACATTTTTTTCCTGTGAGTGGAATATTCCCTGAAGCTGCTGGAAAAATCTTCAAGTTTTAGTTTACATAGTTTACATGTCCTCTCTTTATTTCTTCATTGAGTAAAAATGTTTATCGAACCTCTTTCTGTGGAAAGAGGACCCACTAAAGCGACTGATTTCCCTCTATTTTGTGCAGAAATGAGGGATATGAGAGCAAGAAGCCTTTGTTTTAGTAAATATATTTGTCTTCCATGACATAAGAAGAAAGAAAAAAAGACACAGCCAATCAGAAAAACAAATTATTTGGAGGTGAGGAGTAATGCTTTGAAAACCCTGGAAGATTTCTGTTGTTTTAGCCATCTCCTCCCAAAAGGCATCTGTTTGCATCATATGTCTACTTTTGATTTCAGGAATGCAGCATTCCCGTCAACTTCAGTATAGAGTGTGCTTTCCATAAGTCAACAGCTGGTAACCACTAGTACCTGCTACAAAGAAAGTATTTCATAGAAATAGGATAGAGGATGGAGTATTTCATAGAAAAAGGATAGTGATGGAGATTTGTTTTTCTTAAATACACTCTAGTGCAATACTATATTAAAAATTGAAAATTATGTGTTTAAATAAAATAGAATCTCTTTAGACATCTAAAAAAACCTCACCTTTAATCTTGAGGTACTCAGTACTTCATGTCAAGATGGAAAAAACCTCACATATTAATAAAGGATAGTCAGATCAGGATAGGAACAAGAACAGTTGCAGTTGTACTGGAATTTGGAATTGCCTCAGTAAAAATTAAAAACTACTCCATGAACTACTGATTATCAACTAGATCTGGATAGAGGGTGCTCTCTGTCTCCCCTGTATGATAAGTCATTTATTTAAGGCATTTGAACTTGAGTTCCCTCTTGCATGGGAAGGGTCACTGTACCGAACGTGCCTTTTTCTAGGCTGTTCTCCCTTCTGACCTGATCACAGTCAGAGAAGGGATTAGGGGAGAGGGCAGTCATTTCACAGATCTAAGTTTCTTATATTGCATGCTTTGCTGAATTACTCTAAACTGTTAGCCCTGTGGGTCCTGAGAACAAATTTGAAAGGGGAAGAGAGAGCAAAAGTGCAAATGGGAAAAGGGGGTTACTGAGATACTTGAAATGCAGCCAAGAAGAGCATAATAAAACTTGGCTCAAAAACCCTTGCTGTAGCAAAGCTCTGAAAGACCAGTTGCAGGGATGTCTCTCAGTATAAAAGCATATTTTATATTTTCAGGAGATGGCTCACTGAAGCAAAAATAAGATTGCAGTTATATGCTTTGATGTTCCTTTTTTTTCCCTTAAGAAACAAAAAACAAATAAACCAAAATAAGGCTTTTTTCTTTACTTTTTTGTTTGTTTCTTTCTTTCTTTTTATTTCTTTCCTAAATGAAAGCTAAGCATTGAATGGACCTCTTAGATGTTTTTCAGTTTCCTTTTGCAGTTTCAGCTCTGTCCCTTGGTCTTGGTTACCAGACTTCTGACACTGTAAACCTTTGAAGTGCTTACTGTGTCAATTGTTATGTTTATTTTCTGTCTCCCACTTAAGTGACAGAGCAGGTGACATGGCACTTTGACATTTAGAAGAGGCACTGTACAGAGAAGTGAAGTGTAATGATTCTCATCTATGTGAGATTTATCACAGTTAACTTTAGGTGTCTACAGTGTGAGTATTAATCTGACAGTCAGATGTCTGAGCTGTACCATAGTCTGTAGAAATCTCTTCAATATAAGAAATGGAGAATAGAGAGTCATTTGTCTTGCTTTACTGTAGATTCCTGCACTTGGTCAAATTAATCATTCTAGTCTCCATTGTTTGTATTGATGAACTCTCCATTGACTGTAATGGGAGATGAGACAACCGTCTCCCATGCAGACACTGAAAGTTAGATGAAATTAATTCCACAGCTACCTTAGACTGATCTGTCCAGACTACCTTTATAATCAGTGGAGAGAAATCAGTGCAACGAGGATTTGATTTGTAGGACCTACGTTAGGCACTCTACTTTAGGGTGACATGAATGATGTTTTTAAAAATACTATTTCTTTCCATTGACTATTGTTCAGTTTTAGATGATAACTTCATTTATAGTCATCTACTCTGTAAAAGTCTGGTTCTAGGTGAGATAAGCCTTACCATACATTATAATTCTTATGCATCCATGCATCTGTAATTTCCAACTTCACAAAGAAAATTAGCCTATGCACAGGCCACTGATGTAAATAATGTACTCAAATCATGTACTGAGGAATTTAGAGAAAGCAGATTAGTAAATATTAGGGGGAGTTTTTCCTCTTACTGGAGAACCATGGAAGAGGTCAATACCTGCTCTTGACAGTTTCCTTAACTGTAAAACCAAATCTTACTCTCTTATTTCTCTCCTACTCAACCTCTTAAATTTCAAGGGAGTTGCTGAGACCTAAAGACAAGTTTTGAATCATAGACTACAACCTACATGATAAACCTGCAACCACATATAACATAAAGAAGCAGCATCCAAAGAATTTGGAACATAAAATATACTCAGTAAATAAAAAAATGTTTTCTACAAAAAAAGTGGTTATAATTGCTATTGTTGAAAATATTTATAGTTTACACTAGCCTTGCTTCTGTTTGTGTAGGAATACATTATTTAAGTTTTCATTTCATGAGAGCACAAAGTGATGGAAAGTTGCTAGAAAGGAAGGAATACAGCAGCCCATGTACGAAAATAGGAAATATTGTAACTGATTGATTTCTTTGTTTGGGACAGTCAGAAGTAGTAGAATCAAGAACTACTCATGGACTTTCATAAGAGATCAGAACAGCCTTTTTGGATCATCCGATTTCTGAGCATCTGTCCTGGCTTTAACTTATCTTGAATAAAAACTTAGTCTCTTTAAGATACCCAGTCACAACTTGTGATGGCCCATATCTTTTATACCTGTGAAGAAGGTCTTTACAAGCAACACTTAGTATTACTAGATGACAAGTTCAAAAGAGGAGGAGTTTGAGTTTTTTACAAAATAAAATGAGAAAGTTCACTAAAAGTTGGGGCCATTCCAAATGATTAAATATCACATTACAATAACAACACCTTGATAGTTTAAAAAAAAAAAAAAAACTAAACTAAAACTAAATATAAGCAAAAATGATTTTTAAGAAATGCCATTATTAGCTACCATCAAAATAATTCACTTCTTTATAGCTAGAGTCACTATTTAAGTTTTATTTTACCCATAAAATTGGAGATACTGCAGAAGGTGAAGAAGCCATTTCCACTATCTAAGAAGGAAAGAAATGGATTCTAATCAAGGCTTAGAAACTGACAAAAGATTGCCTACATAAATGATTATCTTTCATTTAGTTGAGTCAGTCCTCACTCCATATATCTACAGTACTTTTTGCTTATTTGAATACTGAGGTAGTTGTCTACTTTGTGTGTTCCTTGTATTTTTTGTATCGCATAGGTTGTATAAAGGCACTGAATAATCCAACAACATCTTTTGCCCTTTCCCAATTATTGGGCCAAAATCATAATCAAGTCTACTGTGCAGCTGTTCAGAGCTTTAAAAATGGAGAAGGGTTCTTTGTATAAAGTATTTCCATGTATGAAATATGTCTGAATAATGCAAAAGAGGAGTTTGGAGGAGAGATATCTTTTCTGGTACAAAATTAATTATTATTTCCCTCTCTCTCTTTTATTTTCCCTTCTTGCAGATATTGCAATGAGCACTTGTTGTGCCCTCCTCATATGTTTTGGACGGCTTGGGGTCCATGGGAGCGCTGCACGGCGCAGTGCGGCGGAGGGATTCAAGCTCGGCGCAGGACGTGTGAAAATGGTCCCGACTGCCCTGGCTGTAGTGTGGTAAGTCATGCTCGGCGTTCCTTATGGCCCATACGCCCAATTCCCGACATGAGTCATCAGAGCGTAACCATATTGCGCTGCGCTTATGTGGCGCTCTGTTCTTCAATGGTCAACCCCATCAAAGCCAGCAGAAAGGAGGTGGTTGCAGCATCAGGAAGTGGAGGGAAAGTCTTAGCAAGAGTGGGTAAAAATAAGATGTACCTTAGAGTTTTGTTTCATGTTGCAACATCTAATGTTGGGTTACCACTGAAAAGGGGAGAGATCCATCTCTTATCTCTTCAGCTGTCCCAGTGATTATGTAACTTCAGAGCCAGTGATTATGTAACAAGGCAACCCAAATGTTTCTTCTTATTATTATATTTTGAAAACTTTTGCTTTAATGGTTTTAATAAAATTTAATTTTGAAATATAGGCTTGTCCTACCTAATACTGTGTACCAAAGGAAACAACCCAAACCAGAATAGATAGAATCCAAGAATAAACCCCACTGTTCTTGCAAAATGAAGAATGTGGGTAGGGAATCTGTATTTTGCTTAGCAGGTTGAAGTGGGTTTGAACCTAAAAACTGCCCTTTTTGAGTCAGAATTTTTGCAGTCATAAAAGGACTTTGTAGATAAGTGTATCTAAGCAAAAATACTTTGGATAATAATTACTCTGCTGCCTTCATAGTGTCTTAGAGTTTATTGTACTAATGTTGCAAATAAAATCTGATAGACTTTTATGTTTTCTCATAATTGCTGAGTGGGTGAAATACATATATATGTGTGTCTGTGTGTGTATATATATGTACATATATATATATATGAGGGTAATATCAAGAGGGAAAGGGCAGTAATATAAAGCCTCTGTATAATTTATTCCTCAGAGGTTCTTCTGCTCTGGTACTATTTTTCCTTTTTATTGTTACAGGGATGTATCCTTCAAAATAATTAAAAAATGGATTTTTACCATAGTGAATAAAGGAGAAGTTATTGTGCCTTGTTACTACTAGTTTCTTATCTTTACTGTGTGTTGTAAGGAAATACTAAACTTTGATTAATTCGTAGTGAAAGATACTTGCTGGATTTAATTTGTTTTTAAAACCTTTTCCACTGAGAATCTTACAGCAATTGGAAAGCTAATTAATCTCAAGAAAAATTGCAGTGGAAGCGGTAACGTTCTACCTTCTCTGTGGGTTATTGGATCTGCCTTGCAGATGTAAGATGTTACAAACCAACTCTCACCAAAAAAAGTCTAAAGGCCTATCTGAAAATAGACAGAAGGACATAAAGCTTTTTCTTTTCCAATCATTAGCTGACAGTATTAATTTCAAAGGAGGTTCACCAGGTCTTTTCTTCATCCTCAGTAAAGCTGTATGCTGGAAACTTTCATACGTTCATAACAGCACTAGTTGCCATAGAGTTTTTGTCGCTGCATAGTTCAAAGGCTGTGTAAAATCTGTATAGTCAGGACTTCTTTCATAAAAGGTGGGAAAGAAAAACAGGAAGATAGAGCACTATTTTTTAAGAGGAAGCTATAAGTGTTAGACTTGATTTCATCTCGAAAAATCAATTTTTCAGCCCTCAAAAGGGTAGCGTGGACTAGATACTGCCTCTGAAGCCCTTTCAACTCTGTTATGAGTCTTTGTTTTCAGAACATTCTTCCAAAGGGAGGAATAGAGGAGGAAACAACAACAACAACAAAAACAAAGAAAAAGAAAAAGAAAAACCCTTCTTTTATAAAGCTCCTGAGAGAAGGAATCCTGCCTGTTTGCCAGCACTAGCGATCACATCTTCTGTTTCCAGTCTAAGACCATACTGTGGGACTGTAGTACAGCCAATCTTAATCCATTCCTATACTCATTTTGAAGTTTTCCCACATTCATAGCTGTTATCTGGGTCCACCTAATTGCTTCTACTAAGTATTTTTGATACATCATTTATTTTTTCCCCTTTCAGCTTTGTTGTATTTCTGTTAGTTTGCAGTAGCTCAGCAGGTGGTTACTGCCTGTGTTTTGATTTTTTTTTTTTTTGTTTTATGCATGTTTCTCATAAGTACATTCCTTGGATTTATCAGTCCTATAGCAGAAATGAAGCAAGTCACTGGAATAATTTTTGTCATAACTGGTTAGAGAGATCCCTGGAGTCATTGCGATATTAGTATCTTATAACACAATAATAAAACTCTGGATGAGGAGGATAAAGAATAGTTTTCCAAAGACAAAATGCTTGAGATTATCTAATAAGATCATCACAGCTAAGTTTAAAAGCAGAAAAGCTCTGGCAATAGAAAGGTTAAGAGGATCACAAACAGGTATTACTATAATGAATTTCTTCCAAGGCTGAGAGAGCTGGGTCTGTTCAGCCTGGAGAAGAGGAGGCTGAGGGGGGACCTGATCAGCGTGTATAAATACCTCAAGGGAGGCAGTGAGGAGGAGGGGGGCAGCCTCTTTTCAGTGGTGGGCAGGGATAGGACCAGAGGAAATGGCTTCAAACTGAAGCATCGGAAGTTCCACAGGAACTTAAGGAAGCATTTCTTCACTGTGAGGGTGACAAAGCACTGGAACAGGTTGCCCAGAGAGGTTGTGGAGTCTCCTTCTCTGGAGATCTTTAAAACCCGCTTGGATGCAGCCCTGTGCCACGTGCTCTAGGTGACCCTGCATGAGCAGGGGGGTTGGACTCGATGACCTCTGAGGTCCCTTCCAACCTTCGGCATTCTATGATTCTATGATTCTAATTTAGGTGATACATGAGCTAGTTCTGTGGACCACAGTGATTCGAATGAAAAATATCTTCAGATTTTACAGCACACTCAGATAAGTATTGCATACGCTTCACAACATGCTGCTTTTCCACTGTGAAGCATAATCTTGGTTGAATTTGCCTCAGGCCAATAATATGTATGTATGTAGATTTGAGAATTATTGCTAGAATAAGAATTCTAGTCTGAGGTTCAAGGTAGGTGAAATTTTACGTATACTTGTCCATGTTCTCATTTCAGTCATATTAACATATGCTTTAATTTTATTGATTGCAATGAAAAACTGGTAAAAACATGTGTACATTCTACATGTCTGAAAGATTTTGCTGTAAAATAAAACAAAGGAGAAATTTTACTTGTTTGTTAAAACTAGTTGTCACTGTTGCATTCATAGCTTCTCCCCTGCCCAGATGTTCTGGAAATGTGCTGAAAACAGAACTCTAGCAAGAAAAAAATATGTCTGTCCCAAAATTGCTGTTATGGCACCAGATGGAAAATATGTCTTGAATATTTCTGGTGTTTGTTTTTCCTTTTTTTATTCTTTCATTAACACTTTAAAGTGAAGTTGAAGATGGAAGGTATTCAAAAGTGCTTTCTCCATCAGAAAGGATACAGTTTGCCTTTAAAATATTCCTGACTCCCAAAACAGACTGCAAGTGCTTAGTCTAGTAAGAGCAGAAGTGAAAAGTTTTATAATGCTTTGTGTGTGTGTGTGTGGGTGTGTGTGTGGGTGTGTGTGTAAGTTTCCCTTTGACTTCTATTTCAAAATCAAAATATATATATTTTTTCACAAGTATGAGAGACAAAAAAAATGCACTTCTTATATGACATTCGCATCCTCATTGCTCGAATCCTTGACCTATTCTTTGTCTCTAATATAAACTCTCTGGTTATTAACCATTTCTTGCATATTTTAAATTAAATTTAAATTTCTTGCATGTTTAGCAAAGTAGAGGTAGACTTTTTTAACACAGTATGTACTGTGGCAGTTACATGCAATGCTAAGTAAACAAAAACGCAAAATCACAAGAAATAATTTCAGAAAATGCTAAGTAACAATTGGGATAATGATACAAGTGTCACTAAAATTAGAAGTATCAGAGAGTAAGTTTAGTGAGGTGTCACACCTATTCGAGTTAGATGTCAAATATAAACTACTTGAACTGATGTGAACCTGATGATACTGATGTGAGCTGATATCATAGAATCACAGAATGCTTAAGGTTGGAAGGGACCTCAGAGGTCACCTAGTCCAACCCCCCTGCACACACAGGGTCACCTAGAGCACGTGGCACAGGGCTGCGTCCAAGCAGGTTTTAAAGATCTCCAAAGAAGGAGACTCCACAAGCTCTCTGGGCAGCCTGTGCCAGGGCTCTGTCACCCTCACTGTCAAGAAGTGTTTCCTTAAGTCCCTGTGGAAATTTTGGTGCTTCAGTCTGTAGCCATTTCCTCTAGTCCTGTCCCTGGCCACCACTGAAGAGAGGCCGGCCCCTCCTCCTCACTGCCTCCCTTGAGGTACTTATAGACACTGATCAGGTCCCCCCTCAGCCTCCTCTTCTCCAGGCTGAACAGGCCCAGCTCTCTCAGCCTTTGCTCATAAGGCAGATGTTCCAGGCCCCTGAACATCACCGTCATCAACGACACATCTAGTAATTATTTTGCAGTGTGACTTATTTAATTTTGAAAAAGAAAATAAACCTTGAGTTAAGATATTGGCTTTCTTGCTTAAAACAAACCAGTGTAAAGATTTTTTTTTGAGATTCATGTAATTTTAAAGGTAATTAAAGTTGAAAAATAATCATTCAGCTCCTGAAAACTGAAAATCCTCAAGTGTTTCTACCAGTCTGTTCTGGGAGAAAGTTTGTTCTTATCCCCAATTTGGTATCAGGCAAACAGGATATACCAGACTGCCCTCTAGTAGTGCATCTAGCAATTTATGTAATGAGTCAGAGAATACTGCTCCAAGACCCCTACAAGCTGTTCTTTAAAACTCAAATCATGACCATTAATTATAGTCATCTTTAATCACATAGACTAATTTCAGAAGGGATGCATTTAACAACTGTCCTAAAGTTAGTTAAAGCATATTTTTTTTATGATTCGTGTATTGCCAGTGATGGTGATTCCCTACCACTCCTGATAAACTTTCAATGTTACTCATCTTTGAAGGTAAAAAACTGAATTTTGTTTTGAAAATGAGTTTGTCTGCCTGAACAGTCGGATGTTGTTATGATTTCATCTACTAATTTTAGTAGATTCTTCCATCAGATATTTCATTATTGTATGAGGTGTGCAAAAAGTATGCAAAATCTGCATATTTACTTTATACAATTCAAAAATTCCTTAGCTTATTGTGCAATTACTGTCAAAAAGGAAAAAAAAAAAAGGAGGATGAAAAAGTATGATATAGAAAATTATGATATAAAAAATGAGCTCAAAAATGATAGTGCTATTATATAAAACAATGTTGTGATCTCACAGTTCTTAAAGAATACTGGAAGTGGTAAAAATTAGCTGCGGTCTGGAAAATATTCCTCAAAGACAAAATATTGAGATTTTGATAAATGAGAGAAGCCAGGATTACAGTGGATGAAGGACTAATATATAAAATAATGACTGGTCTAAAGAGGAAGTAGTGGTATTTCTGTTCAGTTTGTCTCATAATGTGCTGAAATTCAAGGAAATATGGAGCCAATTAAAGAAAGTATTTTTCACATGGGAAACTGCTAAATAAGATAACTTGTTGCAAGAAATTGCAGAGACTTAAAAGAGTCTAAAAACCCACGTAATTGGAAGCGTACATGATAACAGGAAAAACTGAATTATAAGAGACAAAACAATTTATTTAAATTACAGAAGGCTTAAGAAGTCATGTTGTAAAGTTTTAAATCGATTTCCCATTATTAAGAGTCAGATCGAGAGCTATACTTTGTGCACTTCCACTTGACAAAAGCCAGAGACAAGGTATGGGGTTACATATCTGTCTGATCTAGAATAGTATTTGCTTCGGCTAATTTGCCTCTTATAAGTGAATATTAAATAAACTTATAAGACATTGTCCCCCTCAATCATTAGTCCCTTTTATATTTAACCTCCTGTACTTAAATGCTCCAGGGCAAATGTATTTAATCTTTGTTTCTACACATTTGATACCAAAAAGTGTGCTCACAAAGGTGATAGTTAACAGGAAATAGTATGTTTGTTTCAGAATTCTTCTTCACTTGAATCTTAGATTAAGGGATAGGTGAAGCCTGAATAGCCAATATGTGTCACTGACATTATAGCTTCACTACTGGTAAGACTGTTGAAGAGTGTGAGATTGATTTATTAGCTGGATTAATTGGCAGCAGTTGTTAGCTATCAGAGTGCAATTAAATAGAACTCTGTACAAATCCATGACATTGCTCATCTGGCTGCCCATCTTCTGTTTTCCTGCTGTCCCAGAGCTTTATAGTAATTTTTAGTAGGCTACGATAGGACTTTGTTTTTCAGTGAAAATAATATCAGTTGGCTCCGTATTATCTGGATTGTATAAGGTTGGGTCATTGCCTTAAATAATCTTTGGAATATTTATTGATGGAGTTATTAAAAGGACCTTTTTTCATTCCTGTTGATTGTCTCATCCTCATCTCTTCTCAATTCAGTTCCATATTAGAAGATTTCTGCACTAATATTAGATTAATACACCAAATCAAAGGAACAAGGTCATTTGAGGCCTGACATTCATCTAGAACAAGCATGATCGCAAGCCTTAAGAGGCGAGCATACACTTCGATTGTCTTTATTTATATTTTTGTGTGTGTATTCAGGGTGTTGTGCCTCTGAGTCCTTTGCAGCTTTCTGAAACATCTTTAGGCATGAGTATTCCAGTAGGTGGGATCATATTGTTATACTTTAATTTAGAAGTTCATGGGAACACTGAACTCATTTACTTGTATGCACAGTGATTTGTCCTCACAGCTTGAAGGGCAGAGGATAGTTGTACAGTCTACTAACAGGGCACGTTAAGGTATTGAAAATGGTGAGTCAAAGACTATTTAAATGTCCAAGGGTGTGAATACATTATATATAGTATATATTTGCAATGGGGGAGCTTTGATAGCCTGACTGTGTCAACTTAGTATGCTGCTGAGATAATACTGGTGTAGATGTACCTTTTTCAGGCAAAAAAACCCCCTATTTTTACAGCTTAATTTATTTTGTCCCCTTGCCTATAAACACAAGCTAGGTAAAAATTCACGGAATTGGCCAATAGACCCATATCTACTCTCTTAGCCTTGCTTGACATAGAAAAGTCTTTTCACAGCACTGAATGTCATGGACAGGTGGAAGTCACCTGGTTAAAGTCACGGCCTGTATCTGACTTAAGTTACACTGCCTAGAAAACCAAGACCTGTATCCATGTTTGAATCTAAAATTAAATAAATTCACTCTTAATTAAAACTCAGAGAGAAACTCAGTCAGAAGTTTCAAAAATTGTTCAGGCAGTTGCTCACAAGGCTAAAATTATACTTTTATTCATTCACATAACATCATAAAAAAAAAACTCTGTATTAAAAATGGTTAATTTATGTGTCCTATGCCTTCTTGAAAAGCCATTCCAGAATCCCCATTCACATATTGAAGCACTTGTGTGAAGCAGCTTGACAGCATGAATATTTTGTTAAAGAGGCTTTAAAGTATTTAGAAAAGGAATTAATATCGGTACGTATAATCTGCTTCTGCAATGGAGGGCTAAAAGGAATATTAGACATGTACTGAAATCTCGTATCAGCAGTTTGGTATGAGGTATAAAAATGATGCATGACACAGAAGGCGGAGGAAAAAAAAAGCAAATGATGGATTACAGAAATTAAATCCATCAAAAGAAAAAAATGGCTGTAGGTCATAGAAATGTAATTTTTTAAGAAAGTAAAGAATGCAGTCATTTTTGGAGATCTTTAGCCAGAGAAATATTTGCACTGTTTTTATTTTCAAAATGATTTACCAGTTACTGTAAAGATTTTAAGTATAACTAAAATCTTAAGGCAATGTAACAATATGAGATGCCCTGAGTAGAAAAATCAAATATGACTTTCCAATATAGTCCCAAAATGTCAAGTAAAACTTACTTACTTAAATTTCATAGGCAGAATATTTTGTAGGAGCAAAATTTCCTGTGTTGTGGGAGACAGATGGACTGAAATGTGGTAGATGGGAAGGCCTAAATCACACAAAGATTACAAAGTTTAAAAAACAGTGTTCTTTGTCAGAGTCATAGAAGAGCTTTGGACAAAATAGTTGAACAGAGAAACAAAGATGAAACTGGACTGTTATCCTTTTGTTTTTGAGATGGGAAGTGCCCTTAAGTATTTTGGGGAAAAAAGTATTATTAAGTGCCCTTAAGTATTTTGGGGAAAACAGGATTAGTTCTTGCACTGGATTCTGTCTACAGTATAAGCTGACACAGAGTATGTGCCTTCTTAATTATATACTTTCCTTCTTCCTCAGAACAACTCTGCAGGAAAAGGCCTTTAGAATGGTTTTCTGAAAGCTTATTTTGTTTTAGATAGTAAAGTATTTCAAAACGGGCCTCTGCACAGACTTTCTTGGCCTCCCTCCCCTATAAAAACTGACCATTTGCTCCTCTCTCCCTATCTGTGAATCAGTTTAGTGTTCAGGAAGGGACCTGTTCTCTTCACTTGCGACTGCCAAGTTTCTGCCTTTGAGAGATGTTGTCAAATGTCTTTTGGAAGTCTGAGTAGACTATATCAACTTACCTTTCTTATCCATATATTTGCTAACTTCTTCAGAGACTTTACTAGGTCTTTCTTCCTAGTAAAGGAAAACTTTTTCCACTTTACTTCCTTTTATTAAAAACATGGTATGTCGTGTTCCCCAGTAGATTGTATTTGTCTATGTATCCACTAATTTTATGGTTTTGTACCTTTTCTACTTGCCCAATTCAGATATCAGGATCACTGTTAGCTCCTGTGAAATTCATAAAGTCTTTGTACAAAACAGTGTCACATTTACTTCCCTCCGATGATCAGACAAAAGGTAATTTTAAGCAGGAGGCTATGTGCCACTCTTGTCAGTTTAGTTTTTGTCTGTTTGTCTGTCTCTGGTCTTATTGTTCCTAAAAGAGTCATTTGTGCCTTTATAATATATTTCACCCGTAGACTCTGCGTGACAATGTCTGATGTTTTTGAAATAGATTCCAGTTTTAGTTTTTATACTTTTCACAAATTCTTCCTTAAGTTCATTTCTGGCCTGACTGTGATTTTTACATTTGATGTGCCAAATTTCCTACTTCCTTCAATTTATTTTTTTCATTTATACACAGCTTCAGCTTTTTGAAGAGTGACTTCATGCTTTTAATGACCATAATGACCCTACTGCTTAACTCTGCTGGTTTCTTTTTGTCCTTCTTCAAATTTCTGTATAGCAAGCGTTTGTTCTACACCTTTAACATGGTGCTCTTGATAAGCCTCCCCTTTGCAGCCTCCTGCAGCTGCTGATTCAGATGTGTAGTCAATAGTTGTGCTCAGGCCCCAGCTGTCTTCCCTGCTCATTTGTACTGTAGCAAGGAGGTCAGGGACTAGTCCCTTAACACTTTTCTCTTGAGTAGAGTCAGCAGAGTCACCTCTTGAGAGAAAACAGCAAAGATTTTTTTTCTCTGAGGCAGGGGGGAAAACATGCTGGCCAAAATACAGGGGTTGTTTTTGAATATTTGTTTGTTTTGTTTGTTTTCCCCAGCTATGTTTCTGTTTCTTAACCTTGGCTTCTTAAACCAGGACCCTGATCTATTTATCAAGGATGAAAGATGGGTATCTGAAGGGCGCATTTTGAAACTGTTAAGCTGGTCAATGAATACATTGTGTTAAAAATAGCCCCAAACTTTCACTCTAATAAGCTTATGGTGGCTGTGTGAGGGCTCAGGACTTGTAGTTTTTGAAAATCCTTGCAGAAGACTCCTTATCTGATTTCTGTAGTTCTTCAGAAGTGTATTATATGGAGTTCGGGAGTCACAAACTAACATACGGAGTGCTGTTAGTGCTTAATGGTCACTGACTGAACAGGGCCTCCTACAAAAGTTGCTGAAGGTAATTAAGTCTTCCTCAGATTTCATTGGGCTCTGACTTTCTTCCAGTCTGTTTTTTAATAAAGATAAACAATTACTCATATGTGATTCGTAACAAAGGATTGCTTAACATTGTCATCTTTTTTTTTTTTTTTTTT
>NW_020455810.1:3321544-3362555 GCF_003342845.1 Nothoprocta perdicaria
TTTTTATAATTTAAGGAATACAGCCAAAACATTTTTTACAAATCTGTCTTAATACTGTAAAATTGTTATTAACCAAGATCCAGTAAAATAGATGGCCTATGAAACTGTAAAGCTGCCATGTTGTTTTAGTGAAATGCTCTTAAAGGCAACAGGAGTGGGAACAATCCCTGCTGAACTCACGTTCTAGTTCTGTAACTGTACAAAATCAAGAAGTTGCTCATTGGAATAAGGAATATGATTAAAAAATAAAAAGCCTGAAACCCAACAGCTGGAGCACAGATGCCAGCAAACAGAGCTTTGATGCTTCACAGATGATTTTGAATACAAAGCTGTTCTAATTGATTCCTTCCCTGCATTTCCTTGGAAAAAAAATAAGTGCTCTGTGGTTTGTTTGTTGTTTTTTTAAGTGGTGAAGAAATTATACAAGTTCATAAAGAAAGGCTTTTTCCTAAATGGTTGCATACTTATTTGATTTCATTAATTAAAGTTAACAAACCATATGTCCATATATTTTTAAGTGTACAATACAAAATGTAGTTTCTCTGGCTTTAGTGTTGGAAATTTAGATGAGGACTTGATACAGCTACGCTATGACAGAAAATTCAGGCTTAGCTCTGCACAGCTCACACCAAAAGCTCATTTTTTTGTTTGTTTGTTTTATTTTTTCAGATCAAAAGACCTGATTGACATTACTAAAATTTTTCAATTCAAATGTACTAATTGTGAGGTCTTTCAGATAGCGTTTAAACTGGAAAGAAAAAGTATGTATCTATATATACCTATGATATATTTAGCATTGTAGATATATGCAGAAAATACATAGTTGAGCATATTCGTAATCATTTCATGACAACCAAGAAGGACAGCCATGTCAGGAGCAAGTAGCAGGTATCTACATATTCTACATTCTAGAGATTACCTTAATCCAGGTTTGGACACTTTCCTGAGGTAAAGGGTAATGAAGAAGGAGACTACAAAACTGAAATGTTTAAATGTCAGGCAGCCTTGATGCTTGACTGAATCTCTGTAAGATTGATCATCTCTGTAAGATGAGCTGGGGTCAAGCTCATCTTTGGAAAATGCCCTTTCATCTACATTGCTGAAAGGCATTCTGTTGTAGCAAAGTGGCTTACAGCCAGAATGATTTTTCCAACTTCAGTTAGTGGTGTAGTTGTTAATATTTTTTGTAATTTTGCTAGTTTTGAACAGTATCAGTCATGCCATGAGTCTGGGATTGTTCCGTTCATGGAAAGTATTCTCATCCCATTTGTAATTCTCTGAATTTTTGAAATGGCTTGGAAATTACAAGTATGGAGAACATGATCCAGTGGGGAGTTGAAAGAGCAATGGTATATGATGCATCTAATTTAACCTCTACTAGCTTGCCATACAGCTTCATAGTTTACCACTTTGTCACAGTAAAGGTCTTGAACTAAAACAAAACAACAGCAAAACACACACACACAAAAACACCTACCATTGAAATTAAACTGTTCTAAGACTTTCATTACTGTTCTCTTCTAAGTCCATCTTGCCTTCTGTAAAGCTTTTAACTACCTGAACGGTTTTTTTGGTTTGTAAAGCCATGACATACTAGCTCTTCACAAAGTCACAAATAAGGAAAATAATCTGTCTATTTGCTGTCAGCGATGTGGATTCATTATATCACCAGGGAACGGTGATATGAGCATTTGTGCTTTTCTTTCAATCTTAATTTTTTATTTTTCAAACACAAACAACCTTTCCTGTAATTGGGATGTTTAGAGAAAGTAGATAATTTAGTTATTTGTCCATGTATGTTTTGATACAAGACTTCTAATTGTGTAAGGTTTGGAATTTTGTTTGCTAGAAATACCTTACAAAATGCTTTTATTGAATATATCTTAAATATTTTTATAGAAGCATTACTTTTTTAGACCAAATGTTAAGAAGTGCTTTCAATTCATTTTATAATAACTTTAGACAGTCTATATATTTAATAGTTAAGCATGAGTAGCACTTGCTCCTTTAAAGATGTTTAAGAACCATATAAATATTTTACCCTTTGATGCCTCGATCCTCAATTAAGTTTGGTAATTGGCAATAAATTAAGTAGAATTCTCCAAGTCAGGACTGTTCTGCCTGTGACATGCATGAAAAATACCTTCCTGCTTTGAACTTACTTTTTGCCTAGGGATATTCTTCTTAAAATCTTATTCAGGCAAGAGAGATCAGTCTGATGATTCAATTTTATTAAACACTTCTGTCCCCAGATTAAAGGTTAGAAAAGCCATTGTGGAGGGAGAAAATCTACTGAGAAAGATGGTAAACATTAGGTCAGAGCAACATGGCGGGAGCTTCTTTCCACTGTAGGATTTAAGGGTACTCGCAGTAAATGATGAACTTATATCATTAATGACTCAAATGCTTTAGGTAGTCTAAAATCTCAGGATTGAGAAATAAAGTTCAAAACCAGTTATGTTCATTTTGGCCTCAAGATACTGTCTGTATTATGTTCTAGGAAAGAAGGCTGAGAAGTTTGTGCTCAAGGAAAGCTAAGATTCTATCCAATACACAGTCCATAGAAAGAACCTTTTTACTGACACCATTTAACATGAAATCTTAGCAGCAGTCACAGTGCAAACTTGTCCTAGAAATTCATTGCACTCTAGTTGTTTGAATTCTCACCAATTTGTTACAATCCTAATCCTGTTAGCAGAGTAACGAGCATGGCGTACATGCAGAGCCAAGTATCATTAGTCCAATTAAAGTCTTAACAGTCTAACAAAATCATTAAAGCCTAATCAAATACTACTTGTCTACATGTGGTGATAGGAACACAGTTTATATTTTATACAATTAATGTATGTACACAAAGTTTCTAGTACAAATTTTTTCTAGTTCTCTAGAACTCACTCTTCCACTGCCCCCGTAAGTGTTAAGGTTGATGTGGATGCAGTAACTTGTCAGTACCCCAAATGCTTTACAGAAATATAATGTTGTTGGTTTCTTTCTTTTTGCTTTAGGGTCTGCCTGGGATTATTTTTATATGTTTGCTAATATGCTGTTCAACTTGTTCTATATTCGGTGGTCCAAAAGTCTGTGTAGTAATTGAATTTACTCATATGATGTGTTTTACATACATTGGGTACTTATTCTTTGTTTTATTACTCCTAAAACTCATTTAACCCTGCTCTCAAGGTTGTTTTTCTTTGATAACTAGTTACTGATCCCTGGTAAGTTTTTCTCATACCTCAGGTATGATCCTGTATCTATATGTTCAGAGCTTCTGCTACCATGCCCTGCTCATCTGTTTGTTTAATTCTGTGGTGAGATATTTAATTCTACTTAGAGTAGAATATTGCATGTAATAGTTGTAACACAGCACAATTATGCAAAGGTTAAAACAAGGTAGGCACTAGTGATCGGAGCGTTAGATGATGGATATTACATGACAGGACAAGACAAGCACAGATGAAGGTCATCAGGTCCAAGTCCTGTGTTATTAGCTCAGCACAAAACCTGTACAGTGTTGCAAACATCAGAACCTCGCTATTAACTGAGTTACAAAGCTGTATATGTATATATATATATAAACATTTTAATTACGACCAGTTTTTAAATGGTGTGTTTGCTGGAATGCCAAATGTATGCCTCAGGAGGATAAATGGTGCTTTACTTGCATGTAAAGTCCAAGCAAAAGAAACATTGGATTTTAAGCAATTGTATGCGTAAATATTTATATCAGTGTTTCAGAAATCCAATGTGAGGACCCTGATTTGAAAAAGCTTTCTGTTTTCAGAACGTATGTATTACACTTGACTTCTACTGGGAATAAATTAAATAATGTCATAAATATTTCATTCTTAATGCCGGAGAGCTGTGTTATCCCATGAGCAAATGCAGATGTGAATAGATTTTGATAGATTAGAATAGCAAACATAGATTTGTCTTGCATCAGGGACAATGAGATATGAGTCTAATTCAATTGCATTTGATAGAGCAGTTATCTATTAATCAGTAGTTAAAAACAAGAAGGACTAACCTCTCCTTACAAGGCAAAACGTGTTTGCTTTCTTCCTAACAGAAATGAAATAATAAATTATATTGATGTGACTGCATGATCTAAACATTACACTTCGAGGTTTTGGTCAAAAACCGTTCCCAACCAGAGATTCTTCAGTTTATCATTCAGTTAAAATACATAGAAAGCGTACAACTCTCCTTCTTATTCCTGTTTCTGTTTATATATGTACAAAAATAATTTCCTATATAAGATGGACACATAGGACTTCATTAAAAGAATTTTGAATTTGACATTCATGTAAACTCACGTAAGTCCTTTTAAAAAATTACCCATATGTACCCACTCATCACAGATTCAAAAGCTTTCCTGGTCATCCTGCAGGGTGATCACTTTTTTTTTTTTTTTCACAGATTCACAGAATATTTAAGGTTGGAAGGGACCTCTACAGATCATCATTTTTTTTCCCCTCTCTCTCCTGTTTTTTTTTCCTTTCTGCCAGGTTTTTTAAAAAACACTTCTAATAGTTTGGAAATGTTTTATATACATCAGCTGCAGTTCAAGAAACAGTAGCTGCAAAGTTATAATTTCTCACAGACCCATACAAATAAAGGTACATCACAGTGTCTCCATAGGTAGTCTCCCTGCAAAAGTTCTTTCTCCTAGTATATCTTTGAAGCAACTCATCTGAGTGATGCTTGAACTCAGAGTAAAAAGTAAAGTAATAATGCATGATCTTTGATAAACTTCAATTTTTAACAAAATTATATGTATATTTCCTCCTTGCTGAAATTTGTTTAGGCATCTTTCTCCTACCTCTCTGCCAGTATAGCACCTGGAGGGTGAAACTCGTAGGTTTCGTGTTGTCTTGGGGTCCAGAGATGCATGAAGTTTATGTTGTTCAATGTTCACTGTATGATTGCCTTTATGAAACAAGAATGAACTGTGTAGCATGCAAACATCATCTTCCATATCTCATCACTGCTACTAAAATCCCTACATCTTGCTGAGAAGTCAATGTCCAAAGACTTTCTAAATTGTCACCCAAAATCTTCGTGCCTAAGTCCCACATTATGCATATTTTTGAATAATGGAGCTAGAAAGATAAAAGAATTAATACTTTCCATATGTGTTTTGTTTTTTAACTGCTAGAATATGAATATTCTAATTAGTTACCACACACGATATTAAATGAAGTAATAATTCAAGCAGTCTCTTTAAGATATTGTGATGGTTTCTTTCTGCAAAGCAATGGTATTACTGATATTAGCATTCCTCTCTCTCGTGGAATCCTGCAGGCTGCCTGTGTCCTCATGCTTTCATTCCCAAATTCTTGTAAGTTGCCTCTGTTTTCCTGACAGATTTTTTTTTCATGTATTACTGCTTTTCTTTTATGAGGTTACATTAACATCTACCTGTGGGTAGGCAAACTCAACCTCATGTCATTATCGTCTCTTTATCAAAAACTTTGCTGTTTTTATTTAATTTTTATCCCTTAGGAGTCTTAAGGAAAAACAAGGCGGACTGCCTTGACTGAAAACAAGGCAGACTGCCTACCTGAACATTCTGGAATATCATAGAATCATAGAATCACAGAATGCTTAAGGCTGAAAGGGACCTCAGAGGTCATCTAGCCCAACCCCCCGGATCACACAGAGTCACCCAGAACACGTGGCACAGGGCTGCGTCCAAGTGGGTTTTAAAGATCTCCAAAGAAGGAGACTCCACAAGCTCTCTGGGCAGCCTGTTCCAGGGCTCTGTCACCCTCAGTGTCAAGAAGTTTTTTCTCAAGTTCCTGTGGAACTTTTGGTGCCTCAGCTTGTGGCCGTTTCCTCTAGTCCTGTTGCTGGCCACCACTGAAAAGAGGCCGCCCCCTCTTCCTCACTCCCTCCCTTGAGGTGTTTATAGACACTGATCAGGTCCCCCCTCAGCCTTCTCTTCTCCAGGCTGAACAGACCCAGCTCTCTCAGCCTTTGCTCGTATCTTCATATCCTTGACAGCTATTGCTGCTCTTACTGATATTGCCTAGTTTGTGGGTAACTAGAATAGACTTTCTTTTCTCGGACCTTTTTTATTTTGATCACAAGTTTTACTGATTATCTTGGATGAGTTGAAAAGCAAAAGTGTGTATATCTACCTTTTCCTAATTAGAAAAACAAACAAACAAAAAAGGAAATAACTCTTTTGTTATGATTTTTCCCTTTTCAAATATGCAACTTTGATGAGTTGCCTTTCGTATCCATCAAATTTCTTTTCTGAGCTTCTCTAACTTTCCTTTCATACTGCAGGACAGTTAGCTTAAATCAGGCAGCTCAGCAAACTCCCATCAGAGTTTTGCTTGATAAGCCACAGCATGGACTGATGTTTCTAATTTAAAAACATATATATGAATGCAAAATACAATAGGAACACAGAATAGTTTTATTATTTTCCCATAGAAAGCAATTTGCAGTCTATAACTAACACTTTTATATGTCAGTTACTAATGTTACTGGCCTGGAAATGTCAAAGAGTTGTGCTGATGGAGCTGCGAAAGCAAAGGCTGTAGCACAAAGCCTCCGCTGTGAGTTTGCAGCGCCTGTCCTGAGCATGAGCTGGAATTTAGTCCTTAGCACTTAATGCACGTTTTCCAGTCATGCTCACAGAGTGAGTGGCAATGAGTCCTCTCTGGGTTTCTAGGAATCACTGAAATGGGCATCCAACTTTACCCAATCTTGACTTTTTCCATAATCTAAAAATGCTTTATATATTGCTTCGATAAGTAAACATAACACTACTCTGTACTGTCAGTCTGCAGCTTCAGCACTCCAAAGACATGGATTGCTGTTCAGTTTTTCCATCTTTGGAATTTTACTCATGACTTGTCACTATCTGTGTCATTTTTATGGCTTGTTGCAAAGAAGATGTTTTATTAGATAATGTATTCACTGACGTTTCTTCCACAGCAGTGTGAATCAGTCCCTTTTCACTTCTTCCTCAGAAATGTGGTTACATGACATTAAGTGAGGCAAAGCTAGCATGGAGCTGTTTGATCTAGGTCGAGTCTGAGATGAGCACAGCTGGATATAAAGAAAAGCTAAGGTTCCTATGTATGCATTAGATAGTAAAGTTCTGCTGTAAGAATGCTCATGAGGTTTGTGCTAAGGAAGAATATTGTTGTTACACATCCAACTTGTTGAAATGTATAAAATGCACCATTTGAGTAAGTGCTTTTATTTAATTTTACTCAGGAGACATTTTTTTTTTTCTGGTCAGTTTATTTTCATTACCACAGCATGTTCTGTCATAATTTTGTGCAATCTGCTTTCTCATTCTGTTTCCTTCATTAACCTTGTTACTTGAATGTCCTTAGCAATGCCACCTTTCCCCTATATGGCACTTAGCCCTTTTACTGAGTCTTCAAACAAGGTGTAAAATAAAAGGGTTTTATTCTTGGCCTAAAGAATTTCCCCAGGGCAAATGGAGCTTTATCAGTTCTGAATGACAGAGAAAGACGTGGGCAGCTGTCAGTTAGAACCGATCTGATTTATGCTGGGCTTATACCATTGACCATAATAACTCATATCTGAAGACAGGCAAAGGAACTGCTCAGCTCTTCTTATCCGTTCCTTCTTCATCCTCAAATACAGCATAATATGAAACCAGCAACCAATTCATACAGTTTTTTTTTTCTCAGAAACATCTGTCTTACTAGGAATTGGCTAGAGATCAAACTAAAGTGTTTTATGTGCAACTGCAGAGTTCCAAAAATAAAACAGAGACAAATCAAATCCTTTGTAAACAAACTTTATACAAAACCAACAATATTAAAAAAGCTAAAAATAAAGTGTTGTGTGAGAAAACTTGATTTATAGAGAGTTTTTTTTTAGGTTGCTGCAAATTAAATGGAAAATGTGAAACAATTAGATAAATCAACAGCATATCCTGACATGATTTGAAAAAAATGTTTGCTCATTTATTCTTCAGTTTGTACATTGTTGTTCAGTTTTCATACATATTGTTCCTCTGGTAAGCATGGTTTCTTCACAGTATGGATAGCATGTAAATCATGCAGAGCAGAAACATGTTGCTTTGTGAGGTCCCCGAGAGTGTTGTGCCTCACTTTGCCAAGAGCAGATTGTTATTTGTGAGCGCATTTTTTTATTGTCTGCTCTATTTGTGGACACGGGGTCAGAATTCAAAATTGCCTTAAGAAAGGCAAAGAAAATGTGTCTCTTGTTTTTGAAAAAGTTGTAAGAGATCCAAGCATGGAAGTGGGTCATGTGGGAGACCCACACCCTGTTGGAGAAGTGCTAAAGCTAAGTGCACTCAAAAGGGAAAGAGAGCCTTCTTTTTGGGCATCTGAACCCCATCTTAAGGATATAAGCTTTGGGAAGTTCATCATGCGTGGAAAAGTTAGGGGCAACTGTGTATTTATACTTCCTTATGCATTTCCACCCACCGATGTATTAAACGCAAACCTGTGAATGTTCTTAGGGTTGTTATCACAGCTACAGACTTGTTTTTTGAGGTGCTTGTTTCTGGATTTCTACGTTTTTAACCAGTCAACCTGTAAAATTTTATTCCAGGGCAACTTTATGCCAACACTGGCAATTCTATGCCAACATTTGCTAGAGCATAGCTAAGGGCTCTGACACTTACTGGGGCAATGTAAGCAGCTCCCAGCACAGCTATTATCCTTTGCTCAAGGTCACGTTTCCTCATAGTGGGGTGGGCAGTAGCCAGTATGTGTTTATACGTTGAACTATAACAGTAAGGACTGGAGTAAGGACAGAAGGCACACGTTCATTGCTGTCAGCCCCTTAGAACTGCTGCTGAGGGGAAAGGCACATGGTGTGATAAAGTTTTCAGTTGTGCTTGTGTGCATTGCAAGTTGCACTACTGATGGCTTCACTGTGCCTGGGTCAAGGTATGAAAAAGAGTTTTAGAACATTAAGAATATTTTTATCCTACCTTCTAAACCCATTTACTGCATGTGCTATCCTCTCTCTCATCATCTAGAAAGAGAAAAAAAAAATGCTTGGAATGGATTTGGTTTTTTTGTGGGTCTGGTGTGGCTTTTGAGCTAGGAATACACAGGTGTTCATATGCACATTAACTTCTTAATTTTCCTCCTAGTAGATAGCTAAAGCTTCCTAATAATTGGAGTTTAGGAAGTCAACAACAATTTGTGAGAAGGTAGACTGATGCTAACTATCTTTTGCTGAAGGAATACCTTCAGCAAAATAATGCATTAGTTCAAAGTGGCTTTGTTTTTTAAAAAGCAGAACATATGTGCACCTTCTGCTGCCTTTTTTTGAAAGTTGTAGATGATAAAAATCCTTGAATGTGTCACTATTCATTTGTTGACAAAATATAAGTGACTTCACAAAGAGTTAATAGTTTCGTTCTCCTGGGTCTGTTTGGATATATATATGATTCGTATGTAGCATTTTTGCTCTCCGATTCTGAGTTTAGAAGTAAGCTCAGTTAAATCTTAAGAGTGTATAGCTGTAGGAGATAAGAATAATGATTCTACAGCTGTAGGCTAGTATAAGCACTATTATTTAAAAACAAGACTGACAATGTAAGGAACACCTACGGACAAGCAATGAGAATCTGAGAGGGTATGCACTGTGATTAGGACTAAATAGTATTAACTATTTTGGTTTTCCATCTTATTTATTGGTATTCTTTTCACACTGTTTTTTTTTTTTTTTTTTTTTTTCCAGACCAAAATAGCAGGTACATAAATGTGTCCTCAGTGCGTAAAGTACCAGAACTGCTCTTCCACTGAGCAATTTGAAGCCTTGTGAGGAAATCATCCTTTTCTGTCTGTAGGAATACCATCCTACTTCCTTAACCTCAATCTCAAGATTACAGGCTATGCAGCTTTTACTTTTTTTTCTCTTCTGTTTTGCAGTTGCACATTGCAGTAACAACCTTTGGAGTTAGTGATATATGATAGAGACACACCAAACTCAAACTCATATGCAGATCTTCCATCTACTAAATTCAGGCAAATGTATATTGACTGTAATTATAGTTAACAGTGGATAAACTATGATAACATTTGTAAGAACCTTGTGAAAATCTTAAAGATCCCTTTTCAGGACTATAATATTCTAACTGCTTGTGGGTCACAAAGTTGCAAATAAAGTAGTTGTACTTTTGCCTATGCAAATTACACCTACATTTCCAAGCCTACACAAGTAGATATCATTTTCCAGTGCACTCAGGTCAGAGTTTCTGGACTTCCAGAAATCCCTCCAAGGTCTACAGCCTACCTCCTCAAGCTCCTTCTTTTTCATTCACCAGCAAGTAAGAAAAGAGTGACAAACCAAAAAAAAATTTTTTTCTTCTAAGTCCCAGATTTGCTTTCAATTTTGATGTTTAAAATTTCTTTGCTGAAGAGTACAGCTTTCATTGTCTTTCTGTAAGTCTAGAGGAAGGAAAAGCTAAGTTATGGAGTAGAAATCAAACTTATTTGTGATAACAATTTTGCAGTATTTACGAGGCATCAGCCTCTATAATTGAGGAGTTGACAATATGCCTTTTTGCCTACTGAATTTTCTTTCAACATCTTTAGTCTGAGTAAAATACTTACATAACCATATTTCTGAACTGTTAAAAAAGTACGTTTACTATTTCAGCAATGTAAAATAGGTTTTTTTCAGTCAAGAATTGCAGGGCCCATGTGAAAAATATAAGCTTCTTAGTAAGAGTGTGTGAAGTTAATCACAAAAAATTGAGTTATTACAGCAAAGTAAATCACCAATTATCCATACGACTTAATCTACCTTCTTTTACTCTTGCATTTGCATTTGTAATGGACTAAAATTACACAGACAGATCACTGGCATAGCCCAGCTGAGCAGTAATTTATGAAGCTGCAGCATCTCCATTGTTCCAATAAGCTGATCATACTGTAACAAATGGGATTTTGAACAGTGTCCCTTTCCCCACTTCCAAAATATTGAGTGATCAGAGAGGTAAGATCACAGCCTACAGACAAATACATTTCTTTCTCTGATCCTTTCAAACTGCAGGTAGTGCCCCCTTATTTTCAATGTAATGCTGTCACATGTAACAACTGTCTTTGCAGTTGTAAAAATACAGATCTAAGAGTTCATTTTTAGGCACTAGCTGAAGATGCTGGTCTAAAGATTCATTTTAACTTATGTACAAGTACAGCATAATTTACCTTCACTGATATTTACATTTCACCGTTTATTTGTCATGTTGTTTCTCAGATCTAGAGATAAGTCATGTCACATAACATGTTTTACTGAAGCTGAGGTCTTGTCTACATGTAGAAGCAGCATCTGCTTAACAGGAATCAGTTTTGAACCAAGATAATTAAATCTTTGTAGTTATTTCTAGGTGGACAATCCCTTCAGCCTTACAGTCTTGATTTTTTTTTTTTTATTGTCTTGTATGATCTGTTTGCATCAACCCAATAATATCTTCTGTAAGACAGTAGTTTTCTTTAGAAGGATGGGACATACTCTCCAAGAACCATTCATCTCTTAAATCACATAAGCAGCTTCCTTTACTGGATAAACACCTTTTAGGACTCTTTTAATCCAGCAGAATTGAGGAGGACATTGATTATTATTTATTGATATTTATGAATGGAAATTATTTATCTTTGGTTCCTAATTAGTGGCAGGTCTTACAATTACAAGACAGAATACTTAAAAAATGCTGAAGAAATTCATGCAAATACAGAAAGGCATATTTGCATGGATGTGGTAAAAATATTGAAAATAAAGTAAATCTGTTAACTAGAAAAAATTCACTTTAGGGGCCTTGTTTTTTGGCTCTTTGACTGTAGCTGAATGTATACTGAGAATGAAAGGAATGGAGTACAAGAGGATTTTATGAGTGTAGTCAAAAAGTAGAGTGTATTGACCATCCAAAGAAAATCTATGTTTGAATTAGCAGAAGAGGTAATTCTTTGTTCTAAAAGGAATAAGCTAACCAGGTTGACTGTTAATTCCCTTGTGGACTTTAAATGCACCTCTAAAGCTGAGGTGAAAAGTAAAAGTAAATGCCTATAATTCCAGTAAAACCAAATGTCTATAATTTCAGACTATTCAAGATGCTGAATTTTGGATGCTTATTAGACAAGCAAGAACATTCTAGAGAAGACATCTGTACATAAAATTCAAATACATCTCATTGAAAGATGACATTATGGTTTTAGTAGACTTCATTCTTTATTTGAACACAGATAAATTCTACTAGTCAGTTCTTTGGCAGATTGTGATGTATTTGGCATGCCACATTTTTAATTTTTTAAGAATGTAAAAACACTGAGAATGGGATTTGTGGGCATTTTTAGACTTAGATTCCTATACTGACTGTAGTTTGGAAACTGCTTTTTTCTTAGCAATCTGGGAAAAACCACATGGTTGCAATCACGTGTTGTTGACTTGCAGCTGGCTAAGCAATTTGAATTGTTGGATTAAAAGTCTGTTTCATGCATGCGGTAGGAATCCGATCTCTAAAGCATTAGAGCAGTATCAATACTGTTTTGGTGCCTGATGAGCCAAGAGCCCGTTATACAAAGACCTGCACATAGGCAGTACAAAAGGCTTCTATCCCAGAGTGTTTGTAGTCAACTGTGTAATGGTCAAGTGGATGTGGGGAGGTGACTGAGAGTATTAAGTCTAAGCAAGCTGCTCTATGCTCAGGATACAGAACTGTGCCTCCCTACGTTATCTTGAAGCCTTCCTCAGAGTAAAGAAGCACTTTCTGACCTGGCCATTCCTACTTGGAATATGGGCTAATTCCATATATCGTGCATTAATATGAGCTGTTATACTAATAGGAATAGCCATGCACACTATATGAGCTTGCATCATTCTAATGTTTCTCTGATGCTAATGTGAATACATGCATCATTCTAGAGCATATTTGGAAGAGCAATTAAGATTAAAATTTCCAGTCCCTCGGTACAACTCTGCAATTTGACTGGCTCATGTGGAGCTGAAGATGCTCCTAACTAACTCTGTCCTCTTTGACATATTCAGTTAAGAAACACAGAATGGAATGATTAAACTTTTATAACACTTTCCCTCACAAAAATTTGTCAGGGTTGACATGAAATAGAGCTTCAAAGAGAAAATTATACGATTGGCAGGGAGAGGAAAGGTAAGCAGAAACTGGTGGTTTTCTTCCCTTGATAACTGCATGGTTAGAACATAAATACTGAAGTAGTTTGTACAAATTATAATAGTTTTATCAAGAGATAATGTCAGCAGGAACTTCCCTTCACTGAGTGCAGTGGTTTAGAGCAGAAGAGAGATTTGAATATAGATCTCACATCGCAATTTGGAGAATTTCCCATCGGGGAGAATAGCTCTGAACTCCAGCCTTAGTTCCTTTTACATTTCCCCTTTATCATAACAAAAATTTTTGCAATTCTTTTGTTAAAAATACTTAAAATAAAATGAGAATATCATGCTCAATCTGTATTTGGAGAAACAATAAGTTCACTTTAGAAGAAAAATCAAAGCCACTTCTTTTGCATACGGCAAAATAATTTGCTTCCTCTCTCTTCATTAAAATATCTTTTAAAAATCCATTAGAAGCACTATCTGCTGAGACCTTTACTGCACTGCAGGACTGCATCTGCCTTCAGAACTAGACTCTAAAATTCCTGAATCTGAAGTCAATGGACATATTCCCACTGATTTTAATTGAAGCTAAAATATTGTCTATAAAGTGAGAGATAGATGGGCCTTCTCGCAATTATTGTGTGATCAGGATCTTAGAACCTTTTTAGTTTTCATTTTTTAAGTATAACTGTGAAATGTACAACATAGATGTTTGCTTGATGGAAGCAAGCTTGATGGGTTTTGCATATTCCTTCAGATTATGCTTCTCAATAAATATTGTAATAGAAAAATAACAATAAGTTATATCTTACTAGCCAGCATGATAATTGGTTTTGTCATTTGTGTGTTTTAATTTGAAAATGCTTTCTAAATGGATAGCACCGCATTTCTGCAATGAAATTAAATGGGGTAATCCTTCTTAAAGGATTCCTCCAAATGTGTTTTTCAGTGCAGTATGATAAAAACTCTGTCTTTTGATTCTTGAAGAGATAGTTGTTGCATTAGACCTTCATGAAAGGTATGATTTCATAAATAAACAAAACCATTATAAATGGAAGCTGATTTTCTCTTGAGTTTTGTTTGCTTGAGGGAGCTATCCTTTCTTTTAACTACATATGCTCTTAGAAGCTCAAAGCTTGAGAGATGGCCCAGAGATTTAGGTTGTTATATATTTGAGCCCTACTTTGTCCCAAGTGACACACTAGATCATTCAATTTATATATCAGTAATGTTACTTTCTACTGGTGTCTTAACTTCTTAAAAATTAAATATTGTTGAGGGCCCTAGCATACTGAAGTTTGACATCATGCAACAAAAGACAAAATATGTGTAAATATTTCTAATCAATAAGTCTATTTAAAAATTCTGAAAGAATACTTGAGATTCACATACCATATCTGCTTGCATTTCATTGTTTTTTAATGCTGACTTAGCTGCTTTATGAAGATAATCTCTCACAGCAGCAGATGAGAAATAAAATCAGAGAAGAAAAGAAATAGTGTATTCAAAACAGGTGTGTTATATACAGTAAAGAAATTATACAAGTGAAGGGAAGTTCCTCTAAAATATGTAAATATAATGTAAATGGGAATAGTGAAATCTGAGTTCTGTTTTTGTTGATAAAAAATGTATTTAAAATACAAATAAGATTTCAGCTTCTTTTCCTAACTGAATCTCAGAATGTCACATTGCCTGTAAAGATTTTTGGAGCAATCATTTAAATAGGAGAAAAAGTCTTAGAGATAGATTCCTAAAAACTTTGAAAAAAGTGGTGATGTAGAAAAGAGAAAAAAAAAAAATGGAAGTCTTTCTTCCACTGCTTCCAAGTGGAAATATTAGACTTCTGTTCTACATTTTAGAATCAGTCTCTTTCAGCTTAAAATAAGATATGGTTTGCTAATATTATATTTTTTGTAAAGTAATACAAATAAAGTCTAAGTAAATCATGATACATAACATATTTCTATTCTTTTTCATTATGCACAGGAAGCAATATTACTTAAACACAGAAACAAAGTACATGACTAATAGTATACTCAATCTTATGTCATTGTAAAGTAACTGAATTTTAATTTACTATGTCTTTTCTTACATTCCTGTCAATATGCTATGTGAGAACTGGATACTTTAATTTTAATAGTGTTAGTTGATTTGTTTTTAATTCTTTTTTTTTTCAGTCTACTTTTAGTAGTAAGTGTTTTGTCATTTATATTTTTTGTGATTTAATAATTTCCAAATTCAATATTTTGCCAAATAACCCCCCCTACATGTTGAGCTATTCTCAGAAATCTAGTCTTTATTGGGTTTATTGCATTTCTGTCTGCACTGAAAATTAGCAAATCTCAACTGATTAACCCACAATAAAGTACAATATGGCGAGTTCAGCCACAAAGCAGAACACTTCACTGCTTATGTTTTTCTAGCTCTTAATGTTGGTTTCCTGGCTCAGTGGTTTCATCTGAGGCATTGATACCTGTGTGTGACGTTTTATTATTGAATCCATCATTCTAGCTGCTTAACTTGCTTTGGAGAGTGCCACATGTCTGAAATCCCGCTTCTGTAATTATTCTAGCATTGGATAAAAAGCAAAGAGGAGCTGAAGCCTTGGAGTGTGCTCAAGGCTGTTATAGAGGCCTCTCAACCTGAGAGGCAAGGGTCAATGGACGCTAAGTCTGCAAGTGGCACTGCTTATTTCCCAACATTTCCTAAAGTCCCTCCTGAGCAGGCTAGCTAGGCACTGGTAACAGATACGTAAAGAATGAGTACCTGTGTGCTGTTCTTTAGAGCAATTCTTGATAAAGGAAATTGAAAAAAATAATTAGAAAAGACCAACTGTGAGTATGGGATGCCCTGTTCACGAAGGCAGCAGGTGGAGCTCTTGTTATTGATGCTATGACACCTTGGAGTTGCCCATTGGTAGAAAGCACATGCGAATTTTCTCAAGAGAAGGATTATTTAATACTGTGGGTATTCTCTGATAGGAGTAATCTTCATGGACATTTGTTTCCCTTGATTTTCCTTACCATATTTAGCAATGTCTTTCTTTTCTGCGTTAGGCAACAGGATAAGAATATATCAGGTCTTAGAGTGTATGTAGGGACCATATATTGTGAAGCCCATTCATTGCTAGTAACCTGTCTTTCTAGAATATGTGAGTTATCAGTTCATCTTAGAAATGTGTTAACAAAGTAGCATTAAACATGTTAATTCGAAGTTATCTGGTTCCTCCATTTATTGTTTTTGTTTGAAAAGCTGGTGTTTTTTTTGCTTATTTCACATGCTTATTTCAACTATCAAATCCATATTGACTTCAGAAAGACTTCCAGTTTCTAGCAACTTTTCTTTCTGATTTGAAAAATAACAATACAAAAAACAATAGCAAAGAAGAACTGAAGCCCTTACATCATTGTGAAATAATTATTAATATTGCTGAAATTGCTTCACTGAATTATTCCAGTTTATATTTAGTATCAACTATATCTGGTAGCAACCACATAAAAAAAAAAAAAAGAAAAAAAGCTTATATTTTCAGGACTTCTCCCAGTCATTGGAGTTTTCTAGGACGTTTGTATTAGCAACAAAACATACTTTAATTTGGGAAACTAAATATATGGAATTAAGAGGGCAAATGTTAAATGGATTAAAAGCTGGCCCGCTGACAAATTGAAAAAAAATGTGGTGTTAATAGACAGATATAAATGACTGGGGAGTTTTCTAGCAAGATCTCTTTGGAATCAATTCATGGATCTATAGCACTTAACATTTTTATTAACAGTCTAGACTGTAACATAATACGTGATCAGGAGAACTTGACTGTGACATAGAGATTGTTGTAAAGAGTGTTGTTGTAAATAATGTTGTAGATAATTACAGAAGCTAATAAAATATGTTTTAATATTGCCAAACACCAATCACTTGTGTGGAATAGGAAGCTATATGGAGTTGTAAAACTGAGATTGAGGGGAAGACTAGATCGTCAGAGATAATTGGTTCTACATAAGCACTTTGTGCAGTACTCTGGAAGGGATAAGCATTAACACAATAGATGTCTATATTAAAGTGAGACTACTGAGGGGGATAGGGTCAAGTTCTTACCTCTGTATGCTGTGTTGATAGGAGTGCTTTCAAGTGAGAAGTCAAGTTTTGGTTTTCAGTCTTAAGATCCAAAAATAGGGCAAAAGGGAGACATAGGATGCACAGGACCTAGAGATCAGCTTTTATGCGTTATGAAACTTAAAAAAAAATGCAGCTTTGCTTATTACTATATGGGGGTATTTGATGTGAAAAGTGCATTTATAGGTGCAGGACAGGGAGCTCTTTCAGCATTGTTGATAAAGGAACAGCAAAATTCGGGAACTGGAAATTTAAAATAGGGAGGAAAATGAAGTATTACTAAATAGACGAACAGCCCTAGTATGGATGCAATCAGTGCTAAATATATGTCTAATATATTTTAAAATGTGTGTTATGGGGAAGAGAGTGAGTGTTTGTTCTAAAAGATGCATTATAATCCAGCTGTTAAAGTAGATTATGGAGGAGGAGGATTCCTCCTCCATATGGAGGATCCTATGAAGGATTCAATGGAGGTGAATAAGTAATTGGGAGTGTAACCTGAGTTATTTTAGGGGTCCTTCTAGCTGTCCCTGCGAAGTCACTGTTATGGGTTCACAGAATCACAGAATGATCGAAGTTGGAAGGGACCTCTAGAGCTCTGCATCTCCATCCCTTTCTCCAGCGGGAAAAAAGAGAAGCAGGAAATTTATTAACCATTGAAACATGTTTATATCAGCAGAAGTAGGGATAACAGAAGAAGGAAACTAAACTATTAAGTGTTATTTTTATTGTGTCTGTGATTTTTGGTGTCTAGAGGAATTTAAATATATATAAAATATTATATATTTTTAAGGAACCCTTAGAGGAAGGGGTCCTCTGAGGATCTCTAAGAAGTTAGAGGTAGAGAGATCATTTCTAAATTGCTGTCCCACTGATGACTACTACTTTTTGCCTTCTATGATTTTCCAGTGTGAATTCATTCTGGAGAATAGCTGGAGAATGCTGCCATGTACCACATTTGCTGGATATGGTCCGTTCCCTCCAGTGCATATCAATCCATAAGGAAGTTACTGATAGTGAGTCTGGTAATGCTGGGAACATGCACCAAAGGGAACTGTTTGGCAGCTATTGGAAATGGAGAAATATCAGTGAGAGTTTCTTGCTGGTTGTTTATTGTTTAAGGTAACGTTAAACGTTTGCTCTCATTCTGACCAATTTCTTTCAGGAATATCAACCATGTAACACCAATGCCTGCCCAGAGTTAAAAAAGACGACTCCTTGGACCCCTTGGACTCCGGTCAATATTTCAGACAATGGTGGCCACTATGAGCAGCGATTCCGATACACGTGCAAAGCGCGCCTGCCTGACCCGAATCTGTTGGAGGTGGGGAGGCAAAGGATCGAAATGCGTTACTGCTCCAGCGACGGCACCAGTGGCTGCTCAACAGACGGTGAGCAGAGACGGAGTGGCTGCGCAAGGCCCCTGGCTAGCAAAATGCCTGCAGTGCCCTCTAGAACACAGGGTGTAAGCTTTGGCTGGCTGGTATTTTGCTTGGCAGCATAGTAAATGTAAAGGAGGGCAGGAGGATCACAGAATCACAGAATATTCAAGGTTGGAAGGGACCTCTAGAGATCATCTAGTCCAACCTTCCTGCTCAAGCAGGCACACCTAGAGCATGTGGCACAGGGCGGCATCCAGATGAGTTTTGAAGATCTCCAGAGAAGCAGACTCCACAACCTCCCTGGGCAGCCTGTGCCAGGGCTCTGTCACCCTCACAGTGAAGAAGTACTTCCTCACCTGGAGATGGAACTTCCTGTGTTTCAACTTATGTCCATTACCCCTCGTCCTATCGCTGGCCACCAATGAAAACAGCCTGTCCCCTTCCTCCCTGCATTCTCCCTTCCTGAACTTATACATGTTAATCATATCCCCTCTGAGCCGTCTCTTCTCCAGAGAAAACAGGCCCAGCTCACTCAGTCTCTCCTCATACGAGGATGACGATGGGGAAAGTACTTTTTTATTTCTTCAGGGCATAGCTTAGTCATTGATACTGATGAGGCGTCTTTAACCACTGTGAGATTTGCTAGGTTATTTTTACATCCTTTGAATTAATCTGCAGTCGATGTCTTGGTGGTCTAGCTCTTGGAGAAATTCTTTCATCTCCTCATGTTCTGGTTACATTTTACTTGTGAGAGTTTTTGCAATGTTAAGGTATTTTATAAGTATTTAGCTGGAATACTTAGAATGGATAATGAATATAACTTTTTGCTTAGTAATTCTTGCTAAAGTAATTTACTCAGTAAGGTAATAACTGTCAGATTCATGCAGCCTATGAAGTGGGTAATATCTGTTATAAAAGTTTATATTTTGCTATTGCCAGCATTTTAAAGTTTGGTTTGTTACTAAGATGGAAAAATCAACTCCCCTAAAATGCCTTTTAAATCTAGATGCCTTTAGATTTGAGTTATTTTATTTCTGATTTTTTTCCCTATTAGTGACATGTAGTTTTGAATAATTTATATACACATATATACACACAAACCAAGTATAATTGTACGTGTTATATATAACTATAACTACATACATATATGTCATCATTTCTTTATACATACATACTTATATACATACATACTTTTATACATACATACATACTTTTACATACATACTTATATGTCATCATTTCTTTATATGACAGTATTTCGTTTTATATTATAATTACATATTTTAATGAAATACAGATACTTAATTATTATAGCTCACTAATTATTGACCTACTTTCCATTTATATACATTTCTGTGTCTTCACAACACCCAGGTGGGCTAGAAAAAAAAAATAAACAGAGAGCACAAAAAAGAAAAGATTTCTGAGACCTCAGACTTTGTAATCCTCAATATTTTTTTGGACAGTCAAATCCAACTATTATGAAAAGCAGTGTTAAGCATCTCCTCTTTATCCTTTATATGTTTTTTGATTAATGTGATCATCTATGCTTCTTTGAAGGCAAGTTAGTAAATGTTTTGCAAAATTAATAACAACGAACCAAATTAAATACTAAAATAAAACCCCTGGCCATCCAGATAAGGATGTTAGCCGAACTGCAGTCTCCAGTGTTTATTTGCTAGGTCTGAGTAATAAAACAGATTTTGGTATGGAGCAATTGCTGTAGGAAGTGCTTCCACTATTTTCCTGTTTTCTTCTAGATTAAGTTTAGCATTTAGCAAAGATATTACTTTAGTAGTAATGATTTTTGACCAACCTTTCTTGTCCTCCTGAATCATGGTGGCAAAAACATTTATGAATCTTTTCTGAAATTTTATGAGATTAATGAGAAAGAGGATATATATTTTTAGCCAGATAGCACTGAATTGAGAGACTTATGAAAATAATTAGAAAGAGATCTACAGAAGAATTTAGATATCATATATGGTAGAACTGACAGCTGAGATATCCTCCCATAAGGGATGGAGCATGTTAAAGCAAATGCGTTCAGTAAACAGTACCTCAAGTGCAAGAGCAAGTGCATCTTAAATCACATTGCTACACGGAAGTTAATCATGGAGACACCTTTCTCATCTATGAACTCATGATCATAAGTCCTTTCTCAGAGTTGGTTGTGTATGCTGACCCTTTCTTACCAAATATAGTGCCTACTTTTTGTTAAATAACATGTTGTATTCAGGAAGAGTGCAAGAGACAAAGGTGTGGATTCAAATGCATTCTTTGCCTGATTATCTTGAATCTTGTCTGATTTTATTTTGGCTTCTGAACACCAGATTCCTGAGAGTTCTGGCATTGGAGCTTGTTTGTTGCATCTTGCTGAAGCCGCTATTTTGCTTCTTTTGGAAATAATCATTAGTCAAAGGTATGAGAATAACTCTGTTGCCTAGTAATTGGAGTGTTCATCTGAGAGGATCTTTGCTGACTAATCCCAGTACTACTGAACATTTAAATACTTCATATTGAGTAGCTGGCAGGGCAGGAACTAGAATACATCTATTCATTCTTCCTAACAAGTGCCTTCATACCTGTGTCACAAATTTGTGCGCATTCTTTGACTTTTTCATTGGTCAGTGAGTCTTTAATTATTTCATGAATAATGAAATTGCTTTAACAACTACATGGAAAGGCTAGTACCAAATATATTCTCTTTGGGGCTAGAGGTATGGGTGCAAATGCCAGAGGGCAAAGGAAAGGATCAAGCCCAGCCCTCCAGTGTTTCAAGTGCATGTATTAGCTCATATGCTTTTGAATAGAGGAGTTACTGTCATGTTTCTGGTAGCCATGTCTTTTTTTCAGCCTCTTTGCTTAGGTGTTTTCTGATTACAGATGTCAGACCATTATGGAATGGAATGGTCAAGAGATGATTATTTTGGTTGGTCAATATGATGAAAATTACTGTCTCTAAACTATGGTCTCCAGGCGTACTTTCCTGATCCCAGATTTGGTTTTTGGTCCATACACCATGCTTCCACTGCTGCTTGATTTCTTGGGAAGAAAACACATGTGATGGTGATGATGATGTAGTATAGCTGTAGCTTTAAGAATAGAAGGATCTCACAAAGAAACATCACAACTTACTTCATCCTCACCAGAGCCTGCATACCATGAAACATTCCTTTCATTATCTTCATGTTAAACCGTTACAATTTTTTGGCTTTTATTGAAAGATTAATGCTAGTGAGAGTGCTTGATGTACCTCATTACCAATGTCTTCTGCAAAGATCGGATCTGTTCTTTGCATGGGAGAGCTATTAGTAATTTTCTCATTTCCCATAATCTCCCACTTTACAACTATAGTCATGCTTTTTAAAACAGAAATACTTTCACTGTCAGGCACTAGGAAATTATACTTTCTTTGGATTATGAGCTGAGAGGTAGAACTTGCCAAGAAAAAGAAGAGGACTATTGAGTATAGTAAAGCTTCTACTGGAAACCAATCAATCAACCAATCATGCAGTAGCTTTTGCACTCTATAATCATGATTCTCTGACTGATTTGAGTCGGAGGAAAAAAAATCCATTTTATGTCAGCATCTGAGTTTTTTGTGTAGTGCTCAGCTGGGAAAGGGACAGACATTTGAAATAAATGAAGAGAGATTCTGTAGGCACAGCTTAACATGAATGTCCATATAGTCTAGAACTAGAACAATCTAGTGCATTACCATGGCCTTTAATATGTGCTTGTGAATTATGTTAGATATCTACACCCAACATACTAATTTACCCTCCTTTTTCAAAGGACATAGAAAAACACAACTGCAAGACAGAATTCAGATTCCCAATATTTTACTACTTTCACTATACCTAACTTAAAAAATATATTTCTTTAAAAAGCTGAGTTTTAATTTTGTCTTAAATTCTAGTGTAGTGGGCATACTAAAGCCCAGTGTTACCCATAGTGTATTCAGTATGTAGCTGAGAACATAACATCTATAATATTCTGTAGCTGGGAGGAATACATGCTGTCATATTATCTCTTGTCCTGTCTTACTGGAGCTAAGATGACTTAATTTGAGATAAGAACACAATAAATTGTTAAATCTGAATTTGGTAAAAAATCTTAGCTTGACAAACAAAACCTCTTCAGTGGAACTTTGAGATTAAACACACACAGAAAAAAATAGATGCAAGAACTAAAGTTCTCCTCATAATGTGGAAATCTTCGCTCTGCAAACTGCCAGCCTTTTAAATGTCATCTTTACATTGCCTTAATATTTATCCTCTCATAATGTCACATGTGGGTTTTCAAAGCTTATTCTTTAGTGATACCATCAACATCTTCAGAAAACAATCTTTGCTTATCATGTTGCCTGCTGCATGAAAGTCATTTAGAAATGATTTAGGATACTTAAATCTTAGCTCCAGATCATCTTTTCCTCATAGTCATGATTCTAGGCTGATTGATTAGTTGAAATTTATTCTCCTGTTCTCTTATCTGGAGCTGTATTCCTTAGCTGGAGACTAGACCAGAGTATTATTGTAAGTGTAAAAGCTTTGTTGATGGTTTGGCTTTGTAACATAAGACATTTAAGAAGAGTGTTTTACTGAGTGTCAAAAATAGAACTCATCAGGAAATGTTACAATTTTTAAGAAGAATCGTGTCCAAGGCACAGAACTTTCACACTAACATTTCCAAACAAGGTTATTATTTAGTGATATTAAAAGACTAATTTGACCAAAGAAGTATTGCAAAATAGTTGAGACATTGTCAAATAGTCTCAGCTTAGGTCAGAATTATATAGTTTAAATAGGGAAACTTTGTTCATTATACAGCCTTGCTGTTGCTAACCACTAGAAAGAGGAAGTTGGCAGTGAAGCCATGCTAAGTTCCGTGTGCCCTTGTCCGTACTAAAGAATGAGTAAGCACTTACAATGAGAGTAAAATCGTTCATTTAAATGTTTGTCCGTATCTCTATCCTGCTGTCTTGGAAGCTGATGGTTTGGTTCTTCTGGCATAAAATGCGTGATTTTTTACTTAACCTTTGCAGTACTTGTTTTCACTTATTGAAAGTTTTGCTTTAGGGAAGCACAACTGCCTGTTTAAAGTCCTACTGGAATGAAGTCATTAAATTCCTTTTTCTAACCTCAGAGTATTGCAATTAGCAAATTGAGTGCAACTTCCAAACAACTAAAATCAAGCTTGTTAGGAAGCTAAAAACACATATAAAACATTATATTCATTCACAGAGCTTTAAATTGGCTATAGACTAACCAACGGATTCACAGGTATTACATAATGCACTCAGTGTACTTTAAATTGCTTCTTTTCAGATTTCACTTGTATTTCCTTAGATGAGGATTTAATAAGGAGAGTTCAGGTGGTATGTTTAGCAACCAGACTTTTGCTATTTTGAAGCTAAGGGCACTGTCCCCTGCATTTTCTGCTGGTCAGAGACGTTCACCTTGAGTACACAGAAAAATACAGAAGGCTTAATGTTCCTCTCTTCTGACTGGCACAATTCATTTTCTGTTGTTGGAGGTGGACGTTGAACCTCTACAAACTCAAACAGGTAGATGAAATGGCCAGCAAGAATTCAACACTTTCATGAGAAAAGTAGGAGTCCCTTTTATAGGTTCATTCTGCTTTATCTGAAGGATTCTGATGGTCTCTCCACATATCAGGGGAATTCTATAATTTGGAAAATGGATCTAGAATCTCTTCACAGTGTTTCCCTATTACAAGAAATTGTAGGTAACTTCTGAATAGAATCAGCAAAGGTGGTGACCTCTAGGTAGAGTTTTTGGGTGTAGGAACTGAGAGGATGCAGGTACAAGTCTGAATTTGTTCTTGAATAGTCTCCTCTTTAACAGAGGAGATAGATAGTTCATGTCTACTTTCCATAAGAAGCCTGTTGAAACTTCACTAGGCTCAAAAATATTACATTTCTACTTTTTTTCTTTTTTTTTCAATATTTCCATTTACTTAAATATGACACTATATATACAGAGTGCAAATGGATCTTGATATTTTTAATGATCTACAAATTCTGTCCAAAGAAAAACTTCTATAAATCCCTCTATGAGCCTCATATAAATTGCTGTAAAACTGTGGAAAGGCTGACCCTGTAATAAATTTTAAATGTCTTAGAAAGAAGAAAACACAAGCAAACAATTGTTGCTGACCAAAAGACACACTAAAAAGATTTGATAAAATGTTCCTGTCTTGGATGATGTGGAGCTAAAACACCTCAGAGGCTTCCCACAAAAGATTCTTGCCCCTTCATCCATTTCATATTGCAAGAAATCTAATATGACAAATAAGATTACACATTTTCCTTAACTGAAAAGCTTATCCTATCCCATCCTGATAAAGTGCCCTCAGAATGTTTTAATAATGATATAAAGAGATGTATGCTGTTTCATCCAGAGAAGGCCTGATAAACCAGTCTTAAGAACAGGTTTGTGTTTGCACTACCATCAATTTATTAGCTAAAATACAATGATTTGAAATTCTGATATTGAAAAAAATATATTTGTTTTGGTCTCACAGTTCACCGTACATGTAAACTGGACATTTTGTGACCAACACAGAAACTGGCAAAAAAAACTCTTACAGAGCTAGAAATTAGACCTGTATTTCTAATTTCCAAACTCTTTCTTTGCAGTCTGTCACATTTTGGATTTGAATCTGTGTCATGTTTCTTGAAATGCTACTTATAATATCTGTGTGCAATAGAATCTAATTCAGCAGAGGAACATATTTACTCACTATTTCTGCTGAAAGATTTTACCCATTTCTAGTCATTTTAATACTAATCTTTTCACTGTTTTCTCATAAATCTCAACAGTTTCTTCTTATCAAGTGTGCATGTGATGGTAACCCTTATGAATGTAAACTGCTTTGACAACAGCAAGAAATCCCAGTCATATCACTGAAATGTGGAGATAATGCTGCAGCTCAAGAGTTAGGCTGCATGTAGTTGAGGACATCTGTTTCCCCACAGGACCAAGCTCAAGACTGACATTCTCATCTTAGCTGCAAAATGTTATAAGAACTCGACCCAGGACTACATCAAGGCATATTGGACATATACTCTGAACAGGATTCTGTGTGTTCACAAATACTGGTCCTTCCTTTCTAGGACACTTACCCAAGTCTGAGCACAACAAGTGCTAGTGGAGGCAGGATGATCAGGTGGATAGAGTACTGCATCTGTCACTGGCTCCATGAATGACTCCAGGCAACTCAGTACTTTTTGCTATGACTGTTTCTTACTCTTCAAACCATACCTATATAATGTATGTATAAACAGATCTGCTGATGACAATTACTGGGTAGGAGATAGGTATTTTTTATCATCCTTGGGTGGCACAAATTGCCTGAAATTCACTCACTATTAATTCCAATGCAGCTGTAGAACTTGAATGAAGAAGCTGGATCCCACTCTTCTCTGAAGTGAGCAAATGAGTGGTTATTAAATTTCCTTTATAGCAGAGACAAAACTAGAATTTGGTCTGTGAGTTTAAAGGATGTGATTCTCTTTGTCTTCTTACTATTAATAGCCTAACAGTAAATTTGAAGAAGAAAAGATTGGTTTTTGGGGGAGATGCTATTTTAATTCAGTATTATTTTCTCAATCATTATTTATTAGGGTTGTCAGGAGATTTCTTGCGTTCTGGACGATACTCTGCTCATACTATCAACGGTGCCTGGTCGCCGTGGTCTCCATGGTCTCAGTGCAGCCGTGACTGCAGCAGAGGTATACGGAGCCGCAAACGGGTCTGCAGCAATCCCGAGCCCAAGTATGGGGGACTTCCTTGCCTCGGCCCATCTCTGGAGTACCAAGAATGCAACATTTTGCCTTGTCCAGGTAAGAGTCAACTGAAATGAGAGAAGGATATGAAAATAATAGATCTTATTTTCAAGGCTGGATCTTGCAATAG
Organism: Nothoprocta perdicaria; assembly: GCF_003342845.1. Taxonomy (NCBI): domain Eukaryota; kingdom Metazoa; phylum Chordata; class Aves; order Tinamiformes; family Tinamidae; genus Nothoprocta; species Nothoprocta perdicaria. The sequence continues at coordinate 3,348,090 of NW_020455810.1, forward strand.
TTTTATTTGCTTGTTTACTCGTGTGTGTTTTTCCGTTTGTTTGTTTTTAAAATAAACTGTAGCACAAGCAGCTGATTTTGCTGGCCTTTTTTATTTCCAAGGAAACAAATTAGCCCATTTCAGCTGAGCTTGCCAAGAGTCTACACAGAAATTTTGATGATCATTTGCTATATTAAGAAACCCAGTTATGGTAATTGCTTATAGCGGTGAAACCTGTTATATTTTATGTTGCAGAAATATTTTTTATCTCATCTCAAGCATGAATGATAAAGGATAAGTATCAAATGGAAATGACTTTGTTGTTGTTGTTGTCTTTTCAAGAAATCGTATGATTTGGCCTCTAGCAAGAGGGATATTCTTATGTTTGCTTAATAATGTGTTAATATCAACTGGAATCCTGACAACTAGTTACATTTGTGATGTAATTGAATTTGGGCAAGACGCTGACACAATGTCAATCAGTTTATCAGCAACAACATAAATGTAGCTATGTCTTCTTTCACTTGAGATAGGTTGATTGTAAAAATGTAACTTTTTAAACATAAGCGTTAAGAAAGGAAACAAAAGTTATAAGAACATTTTTATAGCCTTTAAATATAATTTTCATCACAATGGTTGCTGAGGCTGCTGAATTAAATTCTTGCCAGCTTGTGAGCATACATCGTTGATCAAGTAAGGTTTTGGACAAAACACCAAAATAGCTGGTATCTTAAATAGACTGTGAGGTAGAGGTTATTCTTGGAATCATGATCTTCTCCTTCTCTAATAGATGTTTTATAATTCTACAAAAAAAAAAAAAAAAATTGCAAGTAAGACACATGTTTTCAAGAACAACTTTGGATTATAAACCATTTCTGTATCATAGACTTTTGGGAAAAACGCCAAAAAAAACTTATTTCTAGTCACTTCTCACCCTTCCTAAAGCAAACATGCAAGTTCGAAGGTTTTTGAACCTTGCAGAATGCTTTACAGAAAATAAAAGAAGAAAGATATGAGAGAACACATGAAGAAAAGAAAGTGCAATTGGAATACGAAGGGAGAATTCAAGGTGTAGAAAGTAATTAGGAATGGTGGAGAAGCAGAAAAATAATGACTGAAGGACTCAATAGTTCCTTCAAAAGCATACTTTCTGCTTAAGTTCAACCTCAATAATATGTTTTGAAAGTAGAGAGTGAGGTGTTGTCTACACTGTCATGTGAGAAACCAAATCTCCACACATTTGCACAGCCCTATTGCATGCTATAACGAAATCTCTAAAATGTCCAGACTTCTTGTTTTTCCCTTTCTATTGATTCTTGAATCAAATGTTGTGTTGGATTTTTTTTTTTTTTTTTTTTTTTTTTTGAAGTTAAAATAAGTTGCCAAATTTTCAGAGTGGTATTGAGTACTTTTATAACTAGTACACTGTTACATTTTCTGAAGGAAACCAGTAAGAGACGTAGCTGGAATATTGGAGTTTTATATAGAGACCTATGTTATCCAAATAAGTCAACACTCTAAATTGAAAGCATAAAATTGTAAGCTGGAAGTTGAAGTTGTGTTCTGTATCCAAATTATTTGCATTTCAGCTGTCTCTGGCTTTGAAAGTATTTTTCAAGTTTGGTTAGAACAAAATGTTCTTGAATCAAGCAGGAGTACATTTAATATCTTTCTTAAGAGACAGATTTCTTTTTTATTTTTAGTGCAAATTGGGTTTCAATAAAGATGTACATCTTATATGAAGTATTTAGGTGTAGCCTTCAAGGAATCACAAAGATTCTCAGCCACAGATCTACAATCTGCCAGTAATTAAAGTGAAATATAGGGACCCAAGTAAAATTCTCAGATAATTCTGAAGGAAAAACAATGAAAGTGGCAGATGTAACTGATTTTTTTTTCTTTTTTAACAAGGGGAAGTAAAAAAATTCAGGATAAGTCTTATTCAGAAATTCAATGTAAATGTGTAGAAAAGAAGTAATTTTTTTATTGGAGAGGAATATTAATCACATTGAAATGTTCCGTTTTCTAGGTCCTAGTCCCAGAAAATTAAGTGGATGGATAGAAATGGAGAAGCATTAGGTTGAATTTTATGCATTGTAGACAATCTGAAGTAGATCCCCACATCTATATTTCTTCACTGAGAAGATACGGGTAAAGAGCCTTTGGTCTGACTGACTTGACAGACAAGGCAGATGGACATGTAGTGACCAAGTAGGAATAAACGTTTCAGTCCCTTCTCAGCACTGTGGACATAGATATAAAAACAGGGACTGTGCAGAGACTGACCCCAAACCTGATTTACTGACTAGTACTAGAAATAAAAATACAATTAAAAAAATGCTTTGCAAAATATATCTGAGCCATTCTGAGATAAGCACAGCTTCACATGCTCCCTTCTTCTACAGAACTACACAGTCTGTAGTCTGTGCAGTCTTTAGGCTTTCAAAATTATTCAGGTTATTAAGAAGGAGTGAGATGGCATCTGTAAAGAAACATTTCTGTTAATAAATCCAGTCTCAGGTTCTGTTTGTTCAACTATTCTGCTGACGGCCTAATGATACATCTGTTATCAGACAGGAGCAAATCCTTGTAATTTAACATGGTGGTAAAGGTGAGTGATGGGGAAATATGTTCAACAGTTCTTAAGTCCTGCTGGAAGTTGATAGGACTTTATGTTTCTCAATCATTTAAGTTGGGCTCAGTGCCATTTGGCAGATAGGAAGTGCTCTGAAGGACTGATGCAATGAAAAAGACCAGCGTAGCAAACACCAACTGTACAAGACTCTTATATGGTTAAGTATCTTGTACCTTAGTTTTAAATGAGCTTATTAATACCCAATAACTTACTATTTAATGTACGACAGGATACCATAAATTACAAAAAATACCAAAGCTGTCTAGAACCTGAGTCAGGCAGCTACTTTTAAATTTTTCTGCAGTCTAAAGGAGAAGAAAGAAATGGCAAGACTTTTCCTACTCTTAGCAAAGTAAATGATCCATTGAAGTGTGCGTTGGTAGGAATCACTGAGCAGATTACTTTTCGTTCATTATATTTGAAGGGTGAATATATGATTAAAAATTGAATAGTGCCAGAAAGGTGCCAGAAATTGTACTCAGGCCACGGAATATAATTTGTCTCTACTGAAGAAGTCTCAAAGTGATCCCCTATACAGTTTTGGCTGGGGCTAACTAGCACTTTCCCAAATAATCTGCAGAAATATTTTGGGAGTTCGTGTAAGACAAGGCTGGTCTCTATGGGACCAACTGCTTTAAAGAGGACTCCTCCTCTTGGACTCTAGTAATATGGGTATGCTCTTCTGTGCCAGATGGTGTCTGTGCCAGCAGCAGGGCTTATCCTGGGACAGATATTACCAGAGTATTTCATGAGGCTGGATTCAGGTGCTTGCTCCACAACCTCTGCTTAGAGATGTTTCAAACGAAGCACAGGGAGATTATCTAGGGAAGTTATCTAGGAGCAAAGACAGCTTGTCTCAAGTTTATAGGAGTCTCAACTCCTATTTCAATCTATTAGACCACTGTTCCTCTATTTAGATACTGTAATAATTAGCAAAGAAAGGAAAAGAAGTCTTATCTTTTCTGGTTAAGTGCTTTGGTAAGATCAGTGGAACTTGGCAAAGTAAATGAAATCTGAGAAACCAGGTATTGCTATATCTACCAGGAAAATAATTTGGGGGAATCTACCGGTATCCTCACTTACATTCTAGCATTACCATGTATGCATACTTCACTTTTCCAGCTGCCAACACATAGCTGGAAAATCTGAATACAGTCGTGCTGTCATTAGTGTCAAATAGATATGTTTTTTAAAGAAACTAACCCACCAGTTTCAACTCACTGAAAATAAATAAATAGATAGATAGATAGATAGACAGACAGATAGATAGATAGATAGATAGATAAAAGAATCGCACTTGCACTGTTGTCTTGCAGATCATGTTTGAGCTGTATGTCTCAACTCCTTTTTTTATGATTCAGAGATACAGTGAATAGGGTTGAACTGGCAAACACTGAACAGTCTCAGGGACAATGAAGATTTGTGAGCACTCACTGACATTGCTTTTTTGTTTCAGTAACTAGTATGTGGTCAATATGGGAAGAAAGGAAGCTGTATATAATAAGTTTTTTTTTAATCTTTTCATCTGAATAGTGAGTCAATGTGGAGATTGTGGGATAGTTATAAGAAGTACATGATGAAGCAAAGCAGTATGTGAACGACAAATTCTGTCAATTTAAGAAGAAAAGTTACAATTACTAACTGAAAGACTGAAAATATTAATAACCAAATCAAAGGAATTCTGTCCTGGCTTACAGTATCGTAGACTTCCCCAGTTGTAACTAGATCAAAAGACAGCATTTTCTTAGCTTTGTTATGTCTTGTTTCTTGTTGCTTTTTCTTTTTTCTTTTACTCTCCTTCTCTTTTATGCTTTTGCACATAAAGGCACTTCCTGAAGTACCTTAATTAGGAGTTTAAAGCATGTCTACATGATCATCTGTGAGTGAGCTTCTGTTTTCTCTTCTCAGATAGTATTGCTGGCTCAGAGAAAAAGGACAGTTTCTATCTTTGATTTTAAGTTACAATATTTTGTTTGAGACTTCAACTAGTTGCAAATTTTTAATAGTTTTTTTGTTTGTTTGTTTGTTTATGACATTTTTGCTCAGATAAAAAGTAAGTTAGCTGCAGGCATCTACATATTGGTAAATGTGTTAATAGCAATGAAGAGTTTCAAATATCACAAAAGACCCTAAAAGACTAAGTTATTTATGCAACTCCTGGAGCCAGATATTACATGCTGATTTTTTTTTCTTTATTGCTTTTACTGTTTTTCCTTCCGTTTTCTTTCTTTTCAGTCATCATTGGCCATGAGAAAACAGAATTATGTTTAAAGATATAGACCAAACTTATTCTGCAGTAACATCCTGAATCAGGGGAAAAAATACTGAAGTGTCAAAAATGCTTGTCTCTGAAGCCCTTGAAATCACTCCTCATTCATTGATCTGTATAAGAGTCTTATATAGCAAGTGAAGAAAAAGCTGAACTGCCCTTTGGAAGTGTCTGTTTCTCTTTTTTGCCTCCAGCTAACTTAGGTCCTCCTGCTACAGACCCAGTTCTTGTTCCGCTGTGATAAGAAGCATTAGTTTGCTTCTGTGTTTCTCCAATGCACTGAGTTCACTTATCAGTTACATCCCACATTACTTTTATTAATAAAAGTAAATTATAGCGTCACAGATACAAAACTTTCAAACTTGGATGTAAAAATTGCGCTTTCCCACAGTGGAAAATATGCAGCAATGTCCCACTGGAGGAACAAGAGAGATCAGTAGGCTAAGTGCTGTGCAAGGGGGTGATCTCAAGGGATCTGGAAAGCAGCTGCACTGTGGTAGGACTGTAAGTTGCCCAACAAGATTTTGCTTTGACTCATTCCCTGGGAACGTAAGGGACTGTTGCCCATCTGTATGCTTGCCTGCAAATGGAAAAGACTCTGACTTCTCTCAATATTATTTATTCTCTTTTGCAGCTGTCAAAAACATAAAAAGTTCTAAACTTAACACACCAAAATAAACAAACAAACAAACAAACAAACAAACAGGATTCTTTTTTGATATGCACATTTGAAGTGAGACAGGACAGTATATGAGAAAGCCTTCAGTCTTATGTCTTATTTCTGTTTTCCATGAAAGCAAGGAACATGATTATGTCTGTCTGTGTTTTCCTCCATCTTCTATTAAATCCCAAGCTGTATACCAGGATATCCAGCTCACCTAAAAGTCTCTTGTAAATTCTCCAGTAGTGTGGATGTTTTATCACATCCCCAGTAGTTTTTGTTCCTATATGTGTTCTCTCCCAAAGCATTCTCCTCCTCATAATTTTTCTTTTTTCTTTTTTCTTTTTTTCTTTTTTTTGTTTTGTTTGTGTATTTAAGTATTTATTAACCAGAAGAACAGTCAGGCAAAAATTGTCTTTTTTGGGAAGATAACACAAAGGAAAAACCACTATTTTCAAGCAGCCTGCTTGATGAAGAGGCCTCTTCAAAAAAGAGACCCAGCTCAGGAATTGCCAGGAAACTTAAAGACTGTAACTTTCATTGTGGAAATACTTTAGCTACTTTCTTTTGTCCAACAGCTTGACAAAAGTATTTTGTAAAAAGACTGTAGTGACTGCCTACAGTTTTCCTTGCTGCTCTTTATTTTTTTTTCCTACAGGAAGCAGAAATAACATTAAGTAGTCCATGACAAAATGACAAAAAAGAAAGAAAAGTTCAAAACAGATGGTGCTGTGTTGCTAAGCAACTTTAAAGATGAAAGACACCACAGAGTTCTGTTTAGGTTTTATAAAAACTCAAGTAGTAAATACCCACTCCTTTGATCATCTTTAACTGTGGTGATGCTTTATCATCTTCCTTTGCTGTGGAGGAAAAGTTCTGGGAATAAATAAAACAGGTAATTATGTTGGGTTTTGGAAGGCCTGGAGATTTAGAATGGTGGTCTATTATTACATAGTAAGAAAAACAGTTATCATTGTACCATCTAGCTCAATTATGAATAACATTCTTTATTACATTACACCTGTCCTTTCCCATCTCCCTCATTGATCCATTTATCCCTTTACATCCTAAGGTATATCCATGATACCTGTATTTGTGGGACATTATGGGACATTGGAATTTTTAGGTCTCTGTTCTTGGTTGCTTGTGACCATTTCATATGTCCATATGAAATGCAAGCATATTTCGAATCCTTTCTATTAAAATAAGTCCATTGATAAATAAGAAGAAAGTGTGGGAGATCACTGTCTCAACAAACAATACACAGTATCATCTACCAGTCCTATCAATCTTAGACTGTTAGTCTACTTCTTGAAGGTGTAAAGAAGGAAGGGAGAGAGGAAGGAAGGATGTTTTAGAAACTAATCTAATATCTCATGAATTGAAGAGTTAGATAACAGTTTCTGCTTTTATCTGATGTCATTACAAAAGGATAAAAAATAAAAGGGATGCAAATTCTAGGTAAGACATACCATGTCTTAAAGTTATAAGTTATAAACTTGCATTTTTGTTTTATTTGTGTTGAAAACAAGCAAACTATGACTTTCTCAACTTCTGTAATACTACATTAATAGAATCTTTTCAGGCAAACAGTCAAAATATCATGATTTTTTTTTCCTGGTGGTTATATGAATAAGGGAATGAGTCAGACACTGTACCAAGATGCAGTCTTGTTTACCATGGGTGGTGTAAAGCCCATATATTTGTATAGCTAGATGACTCAGCTGAGTTTTAAATGAATATATCCTAGAAAAAAAAGGCTAGCAATTTATTTCTCAATATTGGAAATAATTTATTTAAAATTAGATCCTTTATATATGGCACTAAGTTCCCCAAATCCTTTCTGTCCAATTAGGCTTTTCAAAAGCCGGATATATTAATTCTCACAGTTATTTCCATTAATGTTCTTGGCAAGGAAATGCCAAATTTATGATTTTTTAATTTACAGAATAATATTGTAAAAACTATACAAAATAAAATGTCAGATATTCAACAACTTCACTTTCAGGATCAGTTAACTAATTGTACTAAGTATGCACCAATAAGTTATCTGTTTGATTTGTACATGGGGATATGAGGATGTGCTGTATCTGAAATTACATACTTAAGTGCACATATAGATTTTAATATGAAAATAATCACCTTCTAACTCATTTTTTAACAATTTCAATCTTTGAATAGATATTATTGTGCTTGACTCACTAGGTTCATATTGATATACAATGCCATCAAAACAAAAATGTTATTTGTTAACATTTTACAGTGCCTCTGTCTCAGATAATTTTAGTGCAGATAAGGAATGGACAAGTTTTTTGTACATTTTTTTTTTCCTAATTTGCCAGTGTCAGTTTAATTACACACTCTATATTGTTTTTAATAAATTGCAGACACATAGACGAATAGAAACTCACTTTTTGTTTACGTATGAAGAGGGAAATGGATAACACATTAAACAGAGATTTGAAAAGGAATTCTTTTTCTATAGGATTTGAATAATTTTACAGTTTTTAATCATTAATGAAAGAAAATGAAAATACTGAGAATCTTTTGAGTGGATATTCTGTATTTAGGAGAAGTAAATCCAACTTGGTCATGTGGCTGCGTATTGGAAACCTTTGGCAGATATGCTGCAACACGGCCTTAGGTACCAGAAATATGATCTATAAGAACAGAAACATGCTGCAAAGGAACCAGTCAAGTGTAGGCTACAAGGCAAACGCTCAATAGCATCTTATCTGTTGACCAAGTATCAAAAGCTTTTTGACAAATAGGACACTTGTAAAATCCAGTCTGACTTTCAGAAAAGCTTTATGAAACCTCAAACCACAACTGCAAAGCAATTTGGCTAACCTGAAGCAGTAAATAACAGTGAAAAAAACTCTTGGTGTTTCTTCAAAAAACTGTATTTGGAGCTTACAGCAACAACTTCATTTGATCATCCTTCTATTGCTTTTTTGAAAGGGCATCATTCTGCTATAACTGGAGATGTGTTAAGATTGTAACATTGTATTGGCCCATCAAACCCTATACTTATAGAAACTGAAACAGTTTGTGGAGCCAAGACAATCTCACCTGAGTTTGGGAAATAAAATCAGGTTTACTCAGATTCTCTTATATATTATTGGATTAAATTTTATTTATAACTGGAAATTTTGGGGGGACTTATAATACTTCTGCTAAATAAGTTCTGGTATTTTTTTTGCTCACAAATGAGGAAAAAAAGAAAAAGCTTTTTGGACATTAAAACTATTGGGCTATCCCTCTGAAGGTATATTATATGGATAAGCAACATTGTTAGACTTCCCAGTACACCAATGGCTTCATAACAATTTGAATTTATTTGTGCGGAGTAAGTTTAAGCCAATCCATAGACCTCTGTTAGGTGGGAGCTAAAAGGCCATGAATTATATCTACAGGATATGAGAAAGGCAGACTGGGTTGTATTATCTTTTTACGTACCAGCCTGCAGGAATATGACATTTTGTGTCTTTGCAGTTGATGGAAGCTGGTCTTGTTGGTCGTCTTGGTCCAAGTGCTCAGCAACTTGTGGAGGAGGGCATTACATGAGAACCCGCTCATGCACAAACCCTGCTCCAGCATATGGGGGAGATATTTGCCTCGGTCTCCATACTGAAGAAGCACTGTGCAACACACAACCATGTCCAGGTATGAGAAAAGAACCAGCTTTCCTGTTCTGCAGAATGGGGCATTTACAGTACTGCACCTTTTTTCTTTTTCCTTAATCTGCTGTTTAGTTAGCAAGTTATCTTTCTCCTTTATTAAATGTAGACTGAGCTCTTCTATGCTACACTCACAGGGAATTCAGTAAGAGAAGAATATCGCCTATTGGACACCACCTCATCCCCAGCAAGCAAAATGCTGAGGCTGCTTATTTAACAGTATGAGTATCACTCTTTCAAGTGTATATTGTCTTATATGAAACCTTGATTAAGCCCTCTTTTCATATAAAACCAAGAACAAACCAAAAAGATCTTTGCAAAATATGCTATTCAAATTCAGATGTTAAGGAACAGAGAATTATCTTTTTAATGACTCTAAAGTGCTTAGCAAATGAAATGTGTCAGCTCTCTTACTAGTTATATAATATTACAGATCATGACTTTGTAACTTGGATTTGACAATTATAAAAAGCATCAAATTTGGGGGAAATTAAAGTCAGAAATAGAGAGCAAAAGCATAAAAAAGAAGGTAAAATCATGAGTGAAAAGACACTGGGAAAATTTGTTTTCATTTGTTGCTGATCATCAGGTTATAGGTAACAGTAAAAAGAAGTGCCTGCAAGCAATTCTGTTACCACGTTGTGTTACTTTGCTTCACGGATGGTTTCTAAACTGCATGGCAGAAATTTTCTGTTCGTATGATGAGGTCATGTACAGGAGAGCACTCTCTCTATTAGTGTGAATTTCTGGATCCTATTACCTGTGCAGAACTGCAGTTTTACTTATTTTCCTTTTCCAGGTGCTGCATAACTTGCAGCAGAATAGAAGTGCCTACTTGGTCAAAATTAAAACTAGTGTAACACTCTGAAAGGGGTTTAAAAAAGGAAAATACAAATTGATGTTAATGGCTTGATTGTTCAAAACAAGTAGTGTATATTTATGCATAGAAGTTATATAGCTGTCTTGGGATACTTAATGCATCCCAATGCATATTTAAAGGTCAAAACTGGAATGCTCATTGTACTGGTATTATAGCTATTTCTCTTGTGCATATATTTTCTATCAGCATTTTTCTAGAAATGACAACTTTCAAAAATGTGCAAGTAGTTCTACAGCTTATTTCAGCCTGTTAACCAAATTTTGGAACAAATGGGGAAGTTGCTTTCCTTCTGTTTTAAGCAGGTGAACACTTTTGTAAAGCACTGCAGTTTCAGAGTGGAACACTCGTCTTACGTATCTGTGGCATTTTATTTATCTTTCAGTCTCATTAAAAATTTACCATATGTTTTTGAAATAACCTGTCTTATAACTAGCTGTGAGAATGAAGCCCTTGTTTCATGTGCAGAAACTGCCTCACTGCCCTTATTTCACATTGACAGGAGACACAAATGACCCCAGTGCTATGCATGATCCAGGTTGGACCTATTCTTGCATCCTTGCAGAGTGATTTTACTGCGATGCGGATCATTACCAGTGATTACTGCTGCTGCAGATCTGGGAATACCATTGATGACATTTGCTGTTTGAATGACATGTTTGGTACAAGAAAGAAATATCAGTGATACTAGAAACTGATGTATAGCACATGAATACATATGAAAAAATAGAAATTATTTATAAGGTTTATTTAAGTGATGGAAAGGGAATAGGTTTCTTGGCATTTGAAATAGTGCTTTTTTGACAAAAATGAAATTGGAAAAAAAAAGTAAAAATTTGCAAAGTCTTTATACCATGGAATTTTGAGGATGTGGAGAACTAATAGCAAAACCAGGTGAAAGTATGCACTTAAAAGTAGTTACTGACCTATGGCTTCACCATACATCATTTTTTTAATTATTCTTCATTTTAAGAGCTGTATCACTGTATGTTTGTGTTTTTTTTTTTTTGTTTGTTTGTTTATCTGAAGAAAGCCCCAATTAATATGAATGTAATTACTGCACTATTGGTCAGTAGTGGTTTATGGACTGTTTATCAGTATGCATAACCTGTTGAAATAGTGTCTGTAATGTCCCAAGTTCAGCAAATCTTATTTTTTACAGTAATTACTGCATTGCAGAGAAATACACTCTGTCCTTGAGCTTCTAGCTCACACGTGCAAATAAAAGATAAAGCAGCTGAGCGTTTAGAAATTACGCTCTGCATGAAAGAAATTTATGATCTTATAGACTAGTGGCCTGATATTTCTGAGGCACCTTCTTCACCCAAAGGATCTGCTTGATTTACTGACTTCAAAGGCTAGACAAAATGCTGAAAGCAGAAGTCAGGACATCTGAGTAAGCCTTGCAATGTTAAAGATAGAAAGTAGTGCAGAGTTAAATACCTTTACAGTGCTCTCTCTCTTTTCTGTCCTTATGACTTTTGCAGAGAACTCAGGAGCAAATTGAGAGGAGCCTTAATGAGCTGGAAAAAAGAAAATGGTGTGAGGAATCTGCATGAAGTGCAAGAAAGTCTTGAATACCTCAAAGATAAAGAGATCAAAGGGACGGGACAGGATAACTGAGTCTGCTTAAGTGCATACAAGAGGCATGGGGTTGACCTCTCCATAAAAGGGACAGATAGTGACACACTGACTGCCCATGCCATGCACTTGGGATTCCAGCATCAAAGGAAATGGTCCTTGCACCACTGCTGGAGACTTTCCATGCTAAAGCTGTTTCAGTCTGCCCCGTCCATTTCTCTTTACTATGGCATTAGATTTAGGTTTAGTTTTAGCCTTTTCCTGTAAGATTATGGGGAAATTAATGTGTAAGTACAAACTATGTATGCTGGATCTGTGTCATGTATTGAGATGCCCGAGTAGGACGAGACTTTTCTGATATGCCAGCCAATTCATAAAAAATGCACAAAGTTTTACAAGGTTTCAAATTACTCACAAATTTCTCTCAATGTTCTTCAATCTAATTTGAATCAAATTAGGCCAGTTTTTTGTTTTGTTTTGTTTTAATGGTTTAATTGTAAGAGAAGTGGCTTCAACAAGCTCACAGCATCTCATGGCACTCGAGTGAATTCACTTAAATGTTCTGAGATCACAAAGACATTGTCTGGTATGAAATAAAAATGTCTTAATCAAGTTCACATAGGAAGTGGAAGAAATCCAAAGAAATAACAGAAGCTGTTAATGAACCATACGTGACAGAAGGAAAAGAACAAGATCCCACCTGAGATATAAAGGAGCCTCCTCTATCTACAACTACGAAACAGAACAGAATAAAAGGAAAAAAAAAATGTGTCTGCAAGATACTATTTTTTTTCAGTAGAACAAGTATCCTCTCTTAGGTTGTGCGTACATATTTCTCTAGCTATTTTCTTTATGTTGCTAACTGTCCCTGGTTGCTTTGCAGAAGCTAGGGGCTAGGCCATCTGGTGCAGAAAGATGAAACTTTTTGCTCTCATCCCATGTGCTTGATGCATTTAACACCACTACATGTCTCTCTCTCTGCCCATTACAGACAGCTGGTCGGACTGGTCCGAGTGGTCTGAGTGCGACGCATCCGGAGCTCAATTCCGCGTTCGCCAGTGTGCTATCCTCTTCCCCGTGGGCAGCCAGTGCTCTGGGAACACCACGGAGACCCGAGCCTGTGCTTTCAGCTCCAACTTCATACCAGGTGAGGGCCAGGTTCTCCATTAACCACGAGGGATATATTTCAGAACATTTCAGCATCAGGGTCAAATACTTCCTCCTGCTGCATTGTGCAGGGAGCCAAGAATTTAAAGAGAATTTGCTTTTTCTCAACCTTTTTTTTTCTGGTGTGTTCTTTAGAGCAGATGTTGCTGGATGCAGTCTCTTCATGAAGATCTGTTGGGAATTTCATTACTCACTATAATAGCATTCCCCAGGTGCCTTCCATTCTACTAAATAAAAAGGGGCGGGCCTGACAATAGACAGCTTGGAGAACTCATTTACTTTTTATTTTATAAATTTTATTTTATACTTTCTTTTTTTTGGGGGAGGGGAAAGGGATGGTGGTTCTGATTGTTTTTTGAGATTCTGGAAATACTACCGAAATGGTCCTGTTTTTTATGACCTACATGTTCAAAGCTGGATGCACTGCACAGTAGTTATGGAAATCATTTCACGGAATCCCTTACATTAATAGCTGCTTAGAAAGTTAAATACTGTCAGCTGTGCTGCAGATTCATTTCTCCTATGTGACCACTCAGCGCCTGATGGACAGTCATGACGTGCATCACTCCACAGTATTTTTTGAAACTCAAGCTCAAGTTCTTTTCTTTGTATCGCAGCAGTCATTGAAAGGTGGACATGTTGCCCTGCTGTTAGCAATCATCTTTTCATCTGAGTACTTACAGAAAAACAGTAACCTATTCACAAGCAGAAGAACTGACATTTTCATGTATCATTTGAAATAAATTGTGTTTACTCAGCACAGCAATCTTTTTCTCTGTGACAATGTTCTACAACACAGTGCAATATTACAAAGACATCAACAAATATAACTTGCCTTTATGAACGGTGCAGAGACAATATGAAAAATTTCTTTATCTCACAAATATATTTTTCCTCTAAAACAACTGCTGAAGAATCCAATGTGAAAAGAATAACTCCTATGTTGTATTTTCTGCATTGACTCCGGGTTTCAGAGAAACTTGATTAATAGTCACATTCTGCAAATGCTCCACTTAATTCAATTTAAGCTCTACATCTTGTTCTGGAAAGTATGCATTTGCAGGGTCTGAAGTGGGGATTGCCAGAGGAATACGCAGCAGCCATCTCTTCTCTAGGCCTCCTGGTTTATTTACTGGTTTATTTGCTGCTCACCTTGGCCAAAGTAGCTCATTTTCTTGGTATCTTCCAGCTCACGTTCACTCCGCTATTAAATAATGGTCCTCAGAGTTCTTTCCGCCCCAAAGTCTCCTAATTCATCTCACTCCTTTTCTCAGCTATTGCCCCAGCATGTCTGCTCTCACATTGTTTCCTCCTCGTCCTGCCTTCTTTCAATGCAAAATTTTCTTTTTCTCATCGTTGCGGCTACTGTGTTTCCAGAGTTAATCCATGTTAACATTACCATGTAGATCCTTTCTGTCTTTGCATCCATCCCTCTCTACTTTTTGTTTACACTGTGATTTAACTGTTTCCTTAGAATATTTCAGAATATTTCAGAATATTTCAGAATATTTAAGGTTGGAAGGGACCTCTAGAGATCATCTAGTCCAACCTTCCTGCTCAAGCAGGCACACCTAGAGCATGTGGCACAGGGTGGCATCCAGGCGGGTTTTGAAGACC
>NW_020455810.1:3364160-3378131 GCF_003342845.1 Nothoprocta perdicaria
GTGGTCGCTGCAGCCCAGACTGCCCCCAACCCTCACATTTTCCACTAGACCATCTCTGTTTGTTAGTATCAGGTCCAGCAGTGCCCCTCCCCTTGTTGGCTCCTCAACCACCTGCGTCAAGAAGTTATCTGCAATGTTCTGCAGGAACCTCCTGGACTGTCTGTTCCTGGCTACGTGGTTTTCCCAGCAGATATCTGGGTGGTTGAAGTCCCCCAGGAGGACCAGGGCCTGTGATCAGGAGGCTTCCCGCAGCTGCCCATAGAAGGCTTCGTCCACTTCCTCGTCCTGGTCGGAAGTGGACGAAGCCTTCTATGGGCAGCTGCGGGAAGCCTCCTTTCCCAGCCATTAAGTATCTGTAGTAGTCTAAATTAATTTATTTTGTCAGATGTGATACTTCCTTACTTTGAAATGAGTTTGCATTGATTTAGCAGTTGAAATAGGGTAAAACTTGTTGATTCACATTAGCAGAAGCAGTCTGTGGTATGCTAAATATGCAAGTCATAGCACTTTGTTTCACATCTGGTAGTATGTATCCTTCAGCAAAAAATTCAAGCTGGAGAAGAGATTAATTTTTAAGCCAAAACCACTCCTAAGAACTAGACTTTCTTGCATATATTCTATCTTTTTGCATCATCTTTTGACAGTGGGATTTTATTTCATGAAAAACAACGTCCTCTTTTCTTCTTATCCTTTTATTCTTAGTCCTATTTTTTAGTAGCTTTACTTGATAGTCCCCACTTTTTTTACTACAACAAGCAGCATACCTTCGATTGCTATCTAGTTTCTCCCGTCACTTTTTTTTTTCATGTTGTATCAGATTTCATCTACTGCTCCCTTTTCAGTCCAGAATGTATCTCTATCTGTCTTTGCTCATATAGAAGCCATTGCATACCTATGACAATCATTGCTGCTTTTCTCTGAACTCTTTTTAGTTCTGCCAGAGGCATTCTTGAGATGAGAAAACCAAAACTGCACACAGTGTTCAAGGCGTGAACAACCTGTGGATTTATAAAGTTCTATTTACCTGTTTTGCTTACTGTCCCTCATGGCTTAGGGCTACTTTGTTTCTTTGGAATATTTATTCAAAATACTTCCAAAATAAGAGTGGTCAAGACAGACTGGGATCACAATTTATTATTTTTTAGTCAAACTTCATGAAATTAGCAGTCTTCTCTTGTGAAGATGTTTACATTCTGTCTTTTCATGTTAGGAATACATGTGACTCCTAGAAGTAATGAATCCAGTTCTGCTCCGGGCAAAATAATGAACTTTACATCAATTTTATCACTCAGCTATGCAGTGCTTTCTCAACATGTTTTTCCTACTCAAAAAAAAGAAAATCTCATTTCACATGATCTGTTTAATTTCAAATATATTTTGAGGCAAGAGTGAAAAATGCGTTGCTGATTTTGCTTGGGAAACTGAGAAACCTGAGAGTGTCATGGGACCTTTCTGTTAATTCCACCGCATAGTGAAAATCCTTTTTATGTAGTTCTGACTTGGAGCAAGCACAGTAGAATAACTTTTGAAATTCTTATTCTGTTAATAAAAATAGTAGCTGTCTATAACATTTTACCTCTGTGACATAACCACCTTATTTATTTTTCTAGAAATAACAGTGGCACGATCCAGCAGTATAGAAGAGAAACGATGTGGCGGTAAGCTTTTAAATTCTGTCTTATCTACGTATTACATGCTGAATTACTGATTCTGTCTTGTTTCCATTTGTTTCACCTTTTGCACTCTCATAGTTTTATTCCACATTTTAAATGCTACATTCTCATTATTTACACTTGCCTAGGAAAAGATATAGTTGGTAAAGGATTCCTCATTAAACATCCAACTGCCATTGCCAACCTTTGAGACAAGAGAATGTATTACTGGATGATTTTATGTGCTTCTTTTCCCTTATGCCAGTCGCCTTTTTTTTTCCTCAAAAAGAAAATTCATATCACATGCTAGTTAAGAGCAGATCAACGTCTATAGAGCTGCTGCACCTTTTGCAGGATAAGAATTTCACAACTCTCTTTAGAACTCCAAGTGAGTATCTTGCTAACCCAGTAATAGATCAGACTGCATCAGAATAAATAATAATAATAATAATAATAATAATAATTATTATTATTAATAATAAAGAGCTTTTTTGTGTGTTGAGCTCTCACCTTAGTCTGTGTAATCATAACTCTAGCTGGTTCTAGTATTCTTCTGTGCACAGGTAAGCTATATTTTTAACCTAATTATGGACAACATAGGAATATGCTGGTTATGTAGGGATATGTATGGCATTGCATTACCCTACTGTTATCAGAATAATGTGATTTGATTTCCTAATTAGAAGTGGAACTCTGAAAGCATTTTGCCTAGTGGGAAACAGTGGGAAAATTTTGTAAAAGTATAGAAGGATATTTCAGTGATATTTTACATAACAGGCAGTGTGCTTGTTCGCCTAAGTCTTCTTTCATGTTCCTAAATTCCTGGTAGGCATGTAAAAGTTTTAACTTAGGTGCTGGATCCCCAAATTGTCACCCATATACTGAACCCTTTTCAGAGCCATAGGCAATTTAGATTCCCTTCTACAATTTCATGCAGCAGTGAGCTTTTTTAGCTTTACCTCTTACATAGATAGAGAGAATTTGCTATAGTATCTTCTAAGGGCAGAACAATGGAAGAGTCCCAGGTTTGGACTCTGCTGCAGTCTCAATTGCTTACCCTCTCTGGCTGGTGTGGTTAAAAGCATTCTGAGAGAGACTCCTGTGGAGTTTCTCTTCTCTCCATTTTCCCCTTAAATGCTACCATTTCTTTCATACTCTCCCCCTACATAGACAAAGTAAAAAAAAAAATAAATAAATAAATTTAAAAAAACCCCTGAAGGCTGGAGAAGTGAACAAATCAGCCACACTTCAAAAATAAAAAGATAGTGAGACAAAGAAGGGGATGGAAAAGCGGTAGGCCTGGGGTATGCTTCAAATAAAGATGATGCTGAAAACATCTTAGGGAAAGCAAGACCTGTGATTCCAAGACTTGGGAATTTGTTTTTTTCCTGCCTCAAGTCACTATGCACAAGAAAGAACTCCGCATGTTCTACTACATCAGAAAAAGAGATGCTGTAGTTCACTGAAAATAATCCACATATGTACATTACATACATAATTTTTATATATATCACATTATAGCATGTGCACAAAAGTTTTGATGAGTTTTGGAACACTTAGGATTTAACATTTATCTTATTTGGATAGGATTATTGGATTCTTTGTTAAGCGCATTTCAAAAATCTCAGTTTTACTACTTAGAGAGATATATGATATGTAAGAGTTTCATAATGATCCCCCCAAGGAAATAAAATGCATTTGCTTCTGTAGAGATAAATGTTTGGAATTTGAAGTCGAGACATTTCTGAGAAACTCCTTTAAATCAAGCACTACCCTACCTTTTTTCTTTTTTTTTTTTTTTCGGAAGCTTTTGATATTACTTAAAACTAAGGCTCTCTTCTGCTGTCCACTATACAGAGTTCAACATGTTTCATATGATCGCAGTGGGATTAAGTAGCTCTATCCTTGGTTGCCTTCTTACCCTGCTTGTTTACACCTACTGCCAACGCTATCAGCAGCAGTCCCATGACGCAACTGTCATCCACCCTGTATCTCCAGCCCCTCTGAATACCAGCATCACCAACCATATCAACAAACTGGACAAATATGACTCTGTAGAAGCCATCAAGGTGAGCAATGGGTTTGAGAGCCCTGTCATGCACAGCATATATGATAATTATACAGCTTCCCCAAAATTCTCCCTACTGGTTTTCTGCAATGACATTTGGAGTCAGATTTTGCTGACTCTTAACAACAAAAAAACGGAGATTTCCCTAGAAGTATCATAGTTGCAGATCCTTTGCTTTGTCAACCCCAGTTACAGAGAAAGTTAGGGGTTTTTTGTGCAATTTATACAATGTTCCTTGAAAGAAACCATGCCACTAGTTAGGGTTTTTTTTTGTTTGCTTGTTTTCGTAGTCATGTTCCCTAGCAGCTTGTTCAAGAGGTAAATAGGGCCATTAAGAACCATCATGACACATACTGATGATCATCCTTTGGGATAAATGATATAGTGTCACAGCATTGATTGTTCTCCTTTGCTTTGTCTTTGGGAGATTTTATCTGGTGAATATACATCAGATTATCAGGTACTGTTTATACCTAGAATATTCTAAAAATGAGCAGTAGAGATATACATTAGCTGAGACACTGGCATTGTATCTGTATTATGCAGTTGTCCCTGAAATACTATTTTCTTGTTATGACCTTTTTAACTAGCTGAAACAAGGAAGACTGGGCATCCCAAAAATAACTGGCTCAGCATCTTCAGATCATGCAGTTTATTCGTGTAGCTGCAAAGCTTTTTGTAAATGAGTATTTTTCATAAATCCTTGAGAACCCAGTTTTCTGTTTCTGCATTTTTTATTTCTAATTAAAGACATTATAGAAAAATTTATTAGAAATGGAAAGAAAAGCCTAGGTTTTGTCATCAGTGGAGGAATGTATGCCTAAGTTAAAGCTTTTTCAAATCCCACTAAATACTTCTCTGCATCCATGCAATAACAAGCTATATTTTAAAAAACTTATTCTAAGTACCTGTGTCATTTTTATAAAATGATATTTAAGTTCTTAAAACTTTCAGACATTTCCTCTACGTATTACTGTATATATAGATGCAGTTAAGAGAAAATGTTCTTAATAAAAATATGAGTGAATCATTCTAACAATGGAAGAACTGATTAGGAATGATTAAAAAGAATATATGGTCTTATAATACTAGAGAAAAGCTATATGCATAGCTATACTCTATTGAATAGCATTGCTTTTTTGTAAGAACATTTATGAGCAAACACAAATGCAAGTTTTTGCAAAAGTACCAGTGTTTCTGGATGCATTTTGTTTGACTCACAAATATTTGCCGCAAGATTTGTCTTAACAGAGTAGTATGTTATCTTTCCTTTATCCTATTTTCTTTTCTTTTTTTTTTTTTTTTTTYTTCAGGCATTTAACAAAAACAACTTGATTCTGGAGGAGAGAAACAAATACTTCAATCCCCATCTTACTGCAAAGACTTATTCTAATGCCTATTTTACAGATTTCAATAATTATGATGAATACTAAGGGGCTTGTGTATCTTCTTGGCCTTCTGTAACTCCCCAGTCCCTAAGGCCTGTGCTACATGACTGCTCATGTGATCAAGGCTTCAGAGATGAAGCACAGAGACATTTCAAGCACGATCCAAGCCATCAGTGTCCCATTGCTGCCAAACCCCCAAACAGTTGTTTGTGACCTGATGTTCTCATTGCAGGCTGGCCTTCAGTACAGGTTGCAGCTCTAGCCCCTACGTCTTTCTGATTCCCTCCCGAGGAAGGCATTGCTTCACTCAGTTTCATAAGCATTCAGGCAGATTTCTGTAACAAGGGGCTAGCTGATTTTGAAGCTTTTAGAAAAAGAAAAAAAATATCTTTTACCCCTGGAGACTTCCAGGGTTACAAATCTAATTTTATTTTGGGCATTACATTTTAATTTCCAGGAGTTAGCAATGGAGCCCTCTGTGGAGTCTAACTGAAAGTCCTACCACCAAAACCAGCTCACAGAGTGTGGAGAAAAATGTCAAGAAGAAATCTAGTTGCTCAGTGATGTTCTGTAGCAGGTTCATGCTCTCCAGACCTAATCTTTCTGGACTGTAAATCATTCAGGCTAGGGTCTTTTGTGCCGTTCAGCTGTGTAAAGAGTAAGGGTGTGAAAAATTAGGCCCTACAAGTGATATGATCTTGTAGTGAAATACAAAACTTTCAGGGTAGGTGGCTTCCAGTTGCAAGTCAAGTGACCTAAAGCCTACACCTGCTTTACTTCATGGGATGTGTCAGAAAGGTAAGGAGGACAGATAGGAAAGTCGCATTGGGATGTTTCCACATGTTGGGAAGCCGGGATTACTACAGCAGATTTGGATGAGTTATGGGGGTCCAGAGGCTTCCTCTCCTCAGCATGTGCATACGGAGCCCACTTGTCTGGTCTGCTGCAACACTCCTGGTGATGCCACTCAGTGAAAGGTGCAATTGCACTAAGTTTCGCATACTGCCTCAAGCTCTCCACGGTTATGTAGGCATTATCTTGGAACTGCTTTTCCCTTTCCAGCTTCGACTTCATATATATGTTTATGACAAAG
The DNA here is from genome assembly GCF_003342845.1 of Nothoprocta perdicaria. Classification (NCBI taxonomy): domain Eukaryota; kingdom Metazoa; phylum Chordata; class Aves; order Tinamiformes; family Tinamidae; genus Nothoprocta; species Nothoprocta perdicaria. Next base: position 3,370,362 of record NW_020455810.1, read on the forward strand.
CAAAGCAAAATCAGAAAATGCGTATGCATTTGCAAATCCTTGTCTCATCTTACCAATGTGTGTCATCCAAACTAATCTGCTCTTGAGGGAGCATTGTTAAAGCATTTTAAGTGCATATCTTGTTGGATCTTATTGATGTAAATATTTAAAATACTGGTTGAGTTTTAAATTATCCATTTTAATTTCTTTCCTAGTGGCAGGTGAGGAAACACAAATGATCTGCACATTTTGTACCATTTCATTTTTATTCTCCCAGTTTTCGTCCACATTCATGACATTACTATTTTTGTAACTGAAATTCCACATGTACAATTAAAAAATAAGGGCAGAGTTTTGGGTCAGATTTTACAGAGTGTTTTTTAGTAAAGTGACATTTGCCATTTCCAGAATCTTGTGAGAAGAAATTGAAAATGAATATTAAGGATTAGAGAATTGGACTTTTTGGTTTTTGAACTTATTTGGTGCAAAGATCACAACCACAGAATATCAGGAATGTGTGCATGGAGAAGCACAGTGCAAATGTTTCCATTGTACTGGATCATTAGTTTATGCTATGATAGACAAATAACAGAAAAAAAGTACACTTTATAATAATTCTTATTTATGTAAAAAATGGTACCAAGCAACATGGATAATGTGTGGCAGCATCACAGCATTGCTTGTAATCCAGCAATTTACTTAGCAAAGGTAAGCACCATATCTAGCTATGGCAGTGAGCAACATTTTTGAGTGGGGCTAGATCCAAATGTGTTACTATGCTTCCCATTTCTCTTTTATAGTAAAATGAGAAAAATGCAAAGCAAGTGTTCCCGAAAAACTGTAAAGTGACCACGCATTTACCATTTATGAAAGTAATTGGGAGCACCTTTCCAATTTTTCCAACTGAACAGTTACCCTTGATAATGTTAACTGTGTCAAAAGAAAGAGCTTCTACCCTCACACCAATTCACATTAAAAAGTGTGATAACACTGGTTCTCTATAATTTGTGATTGTACTGTACATTAGATTTATTTTTCCAGGAAGAAATTACCAGATATGCCAATTACCTTTGGGAAAGAGGGAATTTTCTCTGCAAGGAAACTCAGTGGCATGGATAGAGAAGGAAAAACTCTCCAAATGGTAACCAGCATGGTATGTGAATCACACTGTTCATGCCAAAAGTTAAAATTTTAAATTTAAAAAAGTATAAAGAAAATAAAAACTATATTACTGTCACTGCCAAGAAAAAAAACAACATAAGGGTTACACCAGTATATTCACACAAATGCAGAAAAAACCTGTTCCTCTCCACCACTGTATTCAAAGCACATTAGTCTGGCTTCTGGACTTTATACTTAGATTATTAGTTATGAGTCCAATATTTTTAAAATATTAAAACTGAGTTTTTATTTTAATCTTTTTTTTTATTAAAATTATCTGAAATTAGCCTTTTTTTAACTCTTCAGTTGTTCTGAGGTACGCCTATCTCTACATTGATCTATTTTCCGTTTCTTACACAGGTAGGTTCATATGTTAGAGACACATTATATATGTGACGATAATACCCTAGGTTAATTCTGCACAGTCATAGGCTAAGTGCAGTTAGCAGATGCCCAGTCTGTTCACACTTCCATCTCTCAAAGGAGTTTTTCCGGAATTCCAATTCTTTGGATAACTCCAGTATGATTTCATTTAAAGATCATGCCAACTTGTCAGAGAAATGTCTTTTGATATATATATTTTTTGATTTTTTCTTTTTTCTTTTTTCTATCATTTAGCTTCCTAAATTGCGCTATACTAAATTGTGTGTAGATGTACATTTAGACTTCTATCTAAAACAACTTTAGGTCTGATTTTCACATACCTTCAGGGCAAATGTGAACATTTTACATTTCTTCAATGAGAAATATTGATCACCTGTTCTCCTCGTCAAGCTAGGTTCTTAGACAACAAGTTTTAAAATCATTAGATTTTTGTGTCTTTGATAATTTTAGATGCGCAATTATCAGTATTTGCACCTTCTGACTTCAGCATAGCTGTCCAGGTAGTTTGAAACAGTCTTTCTTAACACAAGGAGCTGTGCAGTTTTCTGTTAGATTTAAATTTACTTCATTTAGCTTTTTTTTTTTTTTTTTTTTTAAATAGGCTACACATATTTGGGGGCAAAGTAGTTTTCTGCATGAGAACTCTAGTTTTATTTTGTCAAAAATGTAACAAAGTGCAAATCTTTGCCTGCAGTTTTTATTTAAGCCAATAAGATTTGTACAAGAGCAAAATTTAGTTCGTACAGGATTAGTTCTTGGAAAGGGAGAATTAACACCCTTAACCCTTAAATACTATGTGGTACTAGCAGGCATGTATTTTTGGCATGGGGAAAGTGTTCTGTTCTGGGTAAATAAATAAACATATTACCTCTGATACCAGTATTTAATAATCCTAAACCACTTCTGCACTGATTGCATTAATTTAAAAAAAAATATTTTTCTATTTTGAACATGAATATTGTGCCAGGTGAATCAAAATTCTCAGGCTACATCTGTAGCATTTCTTCCTGTGTAGCTCTGTTGCACACAGTGAAGAGAAAGCACGATTGCAAAGTCTGATCCTGGACAGTCTACATTGGCTAACCCAAGTTAAAATTGCACGTAAGAACACTTTAGGGGCTTAATTTAGTGTCTGATACATACAGTCTGTTGCTCAGTTGCTTCGAAAATCGATGTCTGTGCTTGCAGATTTATCTTGTACTTTGCTTTGAGTCTGATGACCTTTGTGGTTGTGCAGTTACTTTAGCTGAAAGCTTTTTCAGCCAGCCACACTCACCTGCTGTTAGAGCAATGTGGTTTGCCTAAAACTAATCCTGAAATTTCTTACTAGGATTAGGGTCTTCATAAGACCCTAAGAGAAGGAGAGAGAATGGGGGTTATTTAGCTTTGTTTTACATGCTATAAAGCAGTGCTGGTTGAAAACTCAGATGAGTATAGGACAGTGTGTATTTAGTTTGCTCTGCTGGAATTCCACACTAACCTCGAGAGAAATACCAAGCGAATACACAAATCAAGAGCTATCACAGTACTTACATGAAATAATAAGAGTTCTCAGATCTTGAGACCATATGGCTGCTCAAACCAGAAAAGAAAGTAAGAGGCCTCAGGTGCAACAAAAATGTCAATGGGAAAAATGATTCAAGATTTTTTTCCTTCATAAATGTAGAATATATATGTGCACTTCTTTTTCTCTAAATATGGGACCAGTTTTATTAAAATGAACATAACATAATCACATTCTTGAAGCTAATTGTGTACATAATGGCTTTGCTGTATGAGATCCAATTCTGTAAACACTTGTGTTCGTGTTTATCTCAGTCTGCCTGAGGCATCTGGCCAGGTTACAGTTGTAGCTTTCATGAGCACCTGCTATGTCCAGTGGAAATGGGACCCTTCTCCCATGTCTAATCTAGGAGCACATATTTTGTTGGCCAGAGTTGCCTCCTGGAGAGGGCTTGTGTCTCTCTTCTAACAATGTAGGGAGTCTTAGAGATACACTCCTGATTTTGGCTGTTCTTTAGATGTTCTTTAGGTTAACACAATCTAGGTTGGCTCTTGAGCTCGGGTGTGATTTTACATAAGTAACCACAGAGAATTCAAAGGTGCAGAGGTAAGCTGCTTTTTATAATGTGTGTTTACAGGATTGAGCACAAAATCTATAGCTTCTGCACAAATCCATGCACAGTACAAGATGACTGCAGTTGTGTCAAAAATTGATTCATTTACAATTGTTCACAAGCAAATCTGCATCTCGATATCAGGGAATAGATATGTGTTCATTGTGTGGGGTATTTGAATTCATTCTTTTCTTTGCTAAATAAATGAATGATAAAACCAGATACTGCTTGATTTCATTTAAAAGCTGTTCTCTCCATTAATGAAGGATTCTGGGATGTATTTTCTATTCCTTGTTCTCCACTCCTCTACCAAAGTTGAAACCATGTGTGGTTGAAATGTCGTTTAGACAGACTGTTCTGTGTAAATGAATGAAGGCTTTCCATCGTGTTGCCAGGCGACAAGATTTTTGCAGATAGGACGGGAGGTTTGGCAAAAAATTGTAACTCCAACAGTAGAAACACAGAAGGGCACACTGGTGCCTTGACAAATTCATCAGTAAGACTGCACACGTACTTCAGCCCAGTTAGGAACTGTTCAGGGCCAGTCTTGCAATCCTGGAATTCCTCAATAGTCCAACTGATTGGTTACTCAAGCAAAAAGTAGACTAACGGACATGTTGGACAGATTTCGACAGATCTTCTGCAGAGGTGGGAAGCAGGAGAGAAATGAACTGGAAACATTCTCTGTAACCAGTTAACCAGAAGGGAATGAAATGCTTTTCCCAGCAGCGAACACTGGGATTCAAGCAACATCTCTGTTGATGGCAAGGTAGGGCAACGGGAGCAAACCGGTAAATCAAAAGAACTGGTGCTCAGCATATGGATTTTGGACTAGTGCCAGTCTTCCACATGGCATGGAGATAGTTGCCTCTGCATGTTTAGAGTTGTGCCCCTCTAGTTTCATGTGGACATTCAGGGAAAAATAAATGAGATTGCTGCATGATGCAATTGAAAGCATAGTGAGAGAAGCACCAGGAATAGAAAAACATTTGTTTTCCAATTAACTCTTTGGATCTAGGCTGACCACTTTTCTATCTTCTTCTCCCTTGGCCTATTTGGTGCATGGAGAACTGTTTACAGTGCTACCCAGCTGAGGATTTATCTTCATGAGAAGTTAATTCAAAAGTGGGATTTTATACTAGTTCACAAGTCTGTGAAAATATGTAGCACAAAACTGATTAAGATGGAAGACTGAAAACTATTACACCAAATCTGGCTTATTTTAATTGTTCTCTGTGTAATGTAGTCATTTCTACACTGAAAAGAACATCTCAACAGAGATGCAAGTTTCATAATATCTTCAGAAAACAACTGAATCAATGTAACTTTCAGCTTTCTCACAACGCAACCCTGGAGGCAGAGAATACAAAAGGAACTCTTTATTTGTGCTTTCTGTTTTTCCTAAAGGATTTGTCCACAAACCTTATCCAGTAATAGTTTCATTTTTCAAAATATGATGGGAAGAGATTAACATTATAATACATGTCCCAGGCTTCAATGGTCATGTTTGCTAATTCCTGATCCAATAGTTTTGGATTCATTTTCCTTTTTCTTAGCTGCAGCAATAGTCATAGACCAAAAACAACATAAGTATCAAATTTCAAATAAATGGGACATTCAAAGTTCCAACTTTTTAATAATATCTGAAGCAAGTACAGCTGCAAAAGGAATTGCTTTTATACCCCTGTGCTGAAGAGTGCTTTCTGTTGTCACAGCTGCGTGAAGTGGCCTGTACTGCAGAAAGATTGGTTTTAGTAATGATATACCCAAGGTAAAAGTAATTGAAACACAGTTCACGTATTTTCAGAAATAGTAAACACTTTTGGTTTGCTTTCAGGAAAATGCTATTGCTTATTGCAATAAAGGAGGTGAAAGATCCTTGCCCAGAACTTTGCAGAGAATGATTTTCATTTGCCATTAACTCCTTCCAAACCTGTTGTCCTAGCAAAATTTGCCAGGAAAGCTGCTGAAAATGTCCATACTTTGGAAGAAACATCAGTGTAGTGCCTAAAGCATGGGATCAGGAAGGCAGGGTTCTCAGTCAAATGCCGGTTACATCTGTAGAGTCCTTCCACTGACATGGAAGTAAAATATTTTCAAATTACACCTCTACAGATTCATAACACAAAGTGTATCCTAAGGTCTAATCTTAAATTGTTCATTGACTTCTTTGGTGTTGCCAATCTTCCGGTGTTCCTATTTCTGAAAATCAAATGTTTATTTGCCCTCCAATGAGGGCAGTCTAGCAAATTTTATCACTGATTATCATATTACAAAAGCTCGGGAGATGGGTAGTAATGTTTTAAGTCACAAAACCCAAAATGTTTTTCAAACCTCTATTTAAACCCTGTATTTCCCTTTCCAGTAGCATTTTGGGTAGTTTAAATGTTTTAATTTGATGGGGTGTTTTTAAAAAAGTTTTTAAATTTTAGAAATTTTGGATTTTAGTTTGTGTCTTTATCATTCATTTCATTATTTTACTGCCTTGGTTATTATTCATAATTCCTCCCCCTTTATTGTCTTCTCTCAGCTTCAGTAACTTTGCTCTCTTTTCCCTGTCTTCAGTGTCAGCATTACCTGAGCTTAATCCCAACATTCTCGTTTAACACTTTCCCCAAATAAAGGCAGTTTTCCTTAATACATATAGTCAACTCAAAGTCACATATCTGAGATTCATAGCAGAGCTTGATAAAAAAAAACAAGGCCAAAGAAATGTAAGGAGAGGAATCCCACGATCCTCATTCCATTCATGATAATCATAATGTTGATCATATTCAGCTTCTCTTTCTTAAAACCATTTTTCGAAGAACCACAAGAACCAGGTGAAAAGTTGCTTGAGCAGAAGTGTCCTAACAATCAGGTGAGCTGTCATCCTGCCTTATTAGAAGAGGTAAAACTATATCTGTAGGGTATTGAAATCTATGTATAGATAACTGCGTTTAAACGTACTTGGCTGTTTTCAACTACACGAGGAATCTCACTCAGAGTTTTCCTGGAAAAACAGAAAGACTTTGCTTTTGAGCAGGACAGGATTTATTTTTCCTGTTCATTCTTTCTACAGCCAGAAGCAGGTGAGATTGGAGGCTGCTCTTTTAGCGTAATGATTTTTGGGTGTGTAGCTCTGCTCTTTTAGATATATGCATGTTAAAAGTCCCTGTTTTGTGGGAACAAACTACTGCACAACTACTTTTTGGCTTTTTGTTTTGTTTGTTTGTTTTCTTTGTCTCCTCTTTGCAGAGCATTTATGAAAAAAAATCTGTCTATATATACTTGTGTACCTGCACTACCATGCTTTCCCTTCCATGCACATCCCCAGAAACACATGGATATCTGGCAGGGGAAAAAGATGCTGAGACCCTCAGAGGTCTGTGTGCTCCCTGTGGCTCTGCTTGTTACTGCTGCATGAGATCTTGCATTCTCAGTGAGATCTGGAATATAAACATGAAACAAAATCAGGGTTTTGTGTAGGAGTTCTTTCTGTGAGTTGCCCCGGTATTTGGGCAGTAGCTGCTGTCAGCCTTTGGCTTAAAGAACGTGTTACTATCTCTCACAAAAAGCTGTTGAAGGGTTAAAGAATCCATCCATATAAACAGAGTTCAATATTGTCCTGATTTCTTCACTGAAGAAAATATCTCCAGATTTGCAAGGGTCAGTTAGTTGTTAGGGTTATTAGAGTTATTAAGAGAGTTGTCAAATGGACCAGTTGCAAACTGGCCTGATGGCTTTCTGCTCCAATACTATATTCTTAAATAGCAGCCAAAGAAAGATGCTAACAAAAACTAAAGCACTCTGTGTAAAACTTGCCTCCTGAAGCATCCCTGTACCCAGGAGATTCAGGAGCTGGCAGCTCCCCTACTGTGGACCCGTCAGAACTTTTCCCGTGATGGAGACTAATGTTTGTGTTTATGCTCTGTGTGAACAATCTGTCTCTCAGTTGGGTGTGAGGATTGTAAACAAAGATTTATGCTTAGAAAATACTTGAGGCATCCTGTAGTTAGAATCATAGAATCATAGAATGCCGAAGGTTGGAAGGGACCTCAGAGGTCATCGAGTCCAACCCCCCTGCTCACGCAGGGTCACCTAGAGCACGTGGCACAGGGCTGCATCCAAGCGGGTTTTAAAGATCTCC
>NW_020455810.1:3379526-3385368 GCF_003342845.1 Nothoprocta perdicaria
CCTTCCCTTCCTCCCTTCTGGATGTCTGGATTTTTCCCTTCCTGCTGTCTAAGATCACAAGAAGAGCAGAGAATAATTTCTCTCTTTGCAAAGAAACCTGTTTTCCCTGAGTACCCGTGTATCTTTTTCTAGACTCTGAATCAGAGCTAAAATAGTGTTTTTGCAGAGAAAAAAAATATGCTACCCAGCAGTAATGACCCTTCTCCTTTGTGGATATTAAGCCAGGAGTCTTGCAAGTTTACAATGGACCTGGCAAAATGACCTTAAGGCTACCATGAAAGAAGTGGACAACTGTCAGGAGTGTGAGAGCTGTCATGGTGGACAAACACCACCATCACCATTCCATTTTCCCTCCAACCACCGGCAGATACTGCTGTTGAAGAAGGTGTTTGCTCAGAATAATGTCTCCAGTTGCTGGGCTTCATTCTGCCTCATCAATATGCTGAGAAACTTTTGGTTCCTCCTCACCAAAAGAAATATCCCAAAGAATTAGTGCAATAAGATTATTGACTGCAAACCATTATAAATTTGAATAAACTTCAACAGTAACATTGGAACTAACTCTGTGGACCTTTTCCATATGAAAAACTTGAAGTAGTAAAAATAAGGAAAAGTATTATTTCGCTGAATGGATTATATTTCTTTCCAGTATTTTGTTACCCTGTTTACTTCAGCCAAATCATAGGACAAAATAGGCTATCGTCAAGAAAGTTAATCTCTGTGCACACAACCGAAATAAATAGAACTTGTTTAATACTGAGCAAAAACTGTGAAAGCCCATTTAAATACAGTGATTGCCTCATTGCAGAGAGTTGCTGAAATAGAATTTGAAGTAAATATTAAAATGCATCAGTGTTTATGCATCACTTTCTTTTGCTGCAGCTTTATACTGGTGGCAAGTACAATTGTAAGAACAATTTAAGAAATAGAGTGAAAATGACAACAACAACAACAAGATGGAGTTCATTTGAGATAGTCCTATAGAATCTTATTTAGAAATCAGAAGACCACAGTGTTTTTCTGAGTTTGTATATCAAATCTATATATTTCCAGCAAAGGAAAAAAAGTGTAATTTCTTGTGGCCTTTCTATAATGTATTGAAGTTCCTTTACTTCTTTTGAGACATGTTATAGTGAAAGCCCAGTTGCCTGCCAGATCTCAGGGCAAAATTATGCATAGGAAACCGTCTTTATTTATGACAAAATATAGCTGATGAAAGAAAAAAAGTAAAAGAAAAAAAGTAAAGATGCAACATGTGAAACTTGATATTGCCATTCTGGAGAAGCCTCTTCTTGAGCTTCTTTCTTTTTCACCTGTAGCAAAACATTAGTATTTACTTGTCTTACGGTGTGTACATTAATTAGGATTTGGTTCCTAAATTCTCTTTCCATTGTCAGATTTACAACTGATGGTTTTGTGATGCTGGAGCCATGAATATATTATTAGTGAAGTTAATCATATGCTTCAATTATTTATTACTTGTTGGTCTCCATGACTAAACTTTTCGTGACAGTCTGTGCTAAGCAGATGAGCAGTAGTACTGGACCATGCAATTGCAAAGACAGCAACAGAAAAATGAGCTGTCAGATTTTTTTTATAAAGCAATTTGCAAACTTCTTACAAGTACGGCCTGCACATATGACCAAAACACTTGCGTGCTTTCTGGGTCCTGACATAGATATCACTGAAGTTCAGTAAGGCTTCTGGCTTTAATTTGAGTAACTATGCAAACTAGGATTATCCTCTTCAGTTTAGGGACCTTTATTCCAGAAACTAAATTACAAGACAGTGTGAAGGGACTTCTTGCAGGCAGTGCCAAAAAAAAAAAATATTTTGCATTTGAAAGCAAGACGAGTGAGAAAGCCAATGCAAGCTGTGTGCAGTGCCTTGTGTAGCCTGTCCTGGACAGGCAGTTTCACACCTGCAATCAGAGCTTGATGACTGCAACGGAATGTACCAAGATGTGAAACCAGAGGTCCTTGGGAAGCTGTGACAAGTTGCAGTTCTCCTTATGAAACCCAGTGACTACCTGTGGTCAGTGGTGTGTCTGGGTGTCCAAGATGATATTGAATACCACAACAGTAGGGAATGGAAAGATGAGAAGTGGGTAGTTTTGACAATAGGATTATCCAATGCTTCAGTAAAGCAGAAATGTTCAAAAGTGCTGTTAAAAGAGTGCTTCCTTGAAGTATTAGCTATGCTACCTTGTCATTATCCCTCTCACAATTGAAAGAACGGATTGTTTTTTCCATAAGGAATATTGCAACTTTGGAGGCCTTTGTAAACTCTGATCATATTCCCCTTGAGTCTCCATCCTTTTTAATAAAAATTGCATAAATCATAGAAATTAATATAATTTGTTAAGTAGACCGTAACTGAGGCTTGCAGACTGAGTTGTGGAGTCATTCAGCATTCTAATAGGGAAATGCATTCTGAGAACTCACACAGAGGTAGATGGTACCCCATAAAATATTGTCAATACAAGACTGTAAACTTAGCTTAAATTTTGGCTTTATTTAATGAGTATGTCCTTATTTTATGACCTTAATTTGCCTCTCCAGTATGTGAAGCTGATATCTTATAAGAAATTGAGAGGCACAGGGTTTTTTTTTTTCCCTCATTAGTATTCTTCCTTATTTCAGATGCAATCAATGTTATGGGGAAGTCTATAAAACATACTATTTTTTTGGATATGTTTAGAGATAAGATGTCAGTTTGGAATGTAGGTGTTCTTCAGTGAATGACCTTCAGAAAGATCTATTTGCAAATCTTGGAACCATATTAGAAACAGTGGGAATGATGATCAATGAGGAAAATTAAAAGTTGACTACTGTATATTATAGACATTAATACACCTTGAGTATAAATAAAATAAAAGGATCAAAAATGAAGTTCTGGGCAGTATAGGCAGAAGTGCCCATCCAAGCGCTCTGAAAAGGCTGTAAGAGAAAAAAGGATGATCCCCAAGCAATAAAATTCTCAACAAGAAATCCTATTGAGATGTACACCTGTTCAGAGAAGCCCTGCAACTCTTCTTACCAAAACCTGAGATTCTCAAATATCCACATTATAAAACAAGGGCATTTGTGCCCTGTTAGTGTCCACAATTTTCTCCCCCCAGTCAGGCAGCCATAAAACAGGCCTCTCTAAGCTCCTGAAGGATGCTGCTAGGTGGGTTGACCTCGCCTCTCATTTGCATGTATCCATGTGGTGGCTGACTGTAAAATGCTGCCGGGCTGATCTGGCAGCAGATTTCAGTGACTTTGTGCAGTTGTCAATGGCAACCAGTGATGGAAGAGTAGCAATGGTGGAAATGATTTGCAGAAGTATTTTCTACAGGCAGAAATGGACATCCAAATGAAAATGAAAGGAGGCCTTGGAGTGACAGTGAAATTCTTGGGCAGAGCTGTTGGAGGCAGCCTAACACTGAGCATTCAAATGCAAAGCCTTTACCTTGAGCTCCTGTTCAAACTCTGGAGAGTCTGTGGTGGTTCTCAGCACTGAGAAATCGCCTTTCATTCTGATGCCCATGCAGAGGTCTACATACACAGAGGGTAAAGCTGATTGCTGTTAAGAGCTGGCAAATATCATGTGAGGCAATCTGTAATGGGGCCTAGGGAACTCTATCAGACCCCTTTCCTTTTCACTGTTGGTAACTCTTTTATGTAACATAGTTTAGAGAACTGCCAAACATTGCACAGTGAGTCTGAGCAGAGCACATGACTCAGAGGTCTCCGGTCCTTCTGTCCCTGCCCTCAGTCTTTTCTCACCTCTCTGTAGGAGCAACACAGCAAAAGCAACAAAGGCAGTGAGAGAGACTGGTGGAAATGGACAGAAGACAACAAGAAAGCAAGAAAGGAGTCAAGCAAAGGAGGGGAGACTGCTGTCCTCATAAGGCTTAGCAGCATTTCAGACCTGCCAGCTTTTCCAAAGAGTCTCTGTCTTCATTCAGTGTATGCTTGGATCTTGGATTCTTTTCACTTAACAAAAGTGAAGAGCAGCCATATTCCTAGAAATGAAGACCCAAATCAGAGCTGTCAGTGCAGGGAGCAGGTGGCAAGGATACCAGATCTCAGTCTGCAGAAGGCATGATGGATCAGCAAGTTATCAGCTGCAGACAGTCAGAATGAAATTTCTCCTGAACTAATCAAGGTCAAAGATAGAGACAGCCTCTGAGAGATGGCTTTTTTCTTCAAAATTTTGTTCAAGATCACTGGGATTTGCAAGGATTCCTCTTATATGTGACCAGATCAGGAAAAAACAGATTAATTAGTCATACATATGTATTACAGACAATTCATATGTCTCTAAGACTTTTGTATAATAATATATAATAAGGACTGACCTATTTGTTTAATCTTCCTCCAACAGATCTCACATTGCTACTTATGTGGACAGATGTATGTGTCAGGTTAATATGACAATTGAGTTTGAGGTTTTTAGCCTTTCTATAAAGGCAGTTCTGAGACGAAATCTATAGTCATTCTGAATGCATGTTTCTGCCCAAGTTTGGTCTCAATATTATTCTTGCTTTAATTTAGAAAGTAGTTAATCGGAAACCTCTACAGTTAAAATAAATATAATACCAGCTCCTGCTGTTCCTATACAAAAGTCATTAGACTTCTACCCATGCAAACTCTGAATGACTGGAGACTTACAATGAGAGACTCTGTAGTTTGGTAGCCCTGAAAAATCTCAAAACTCCAGAATAACTAGCCTATTTGTATTTACCAGGTAAAGGACATACAAATATATACGTATATAAATTCCTTTTCTATACTGCAATCTGTCAGATGCAATCATTCATAATGAAAGTACATCACCCATGGCCTTTTGGGGGATGTGGTGAATGTACCTCACTAAGTACAAAGAGGAAGGGATTTGGGGGCAAGGATGTCAACTAGATCCATTCTGACTGTATATTGAAACAAGAAGTGACCAAAACCAGTGGCATTCAGGTGAGAGCACAATCCTTTTTTCAACTGTGTCCTCATTGTGACAGTCTCAGCTAAACCCACATAAGGCACAAATGAGACTCCAATACCTGGACAAATATGTAGGGCATCTGATTCCAAGCACACGTGTAATCCTAGAGTTCCTGGGTTCTTCTCCAGGAGCAGTAGCCTGAGGTTAGCACACACTTAAGTTTCTGAAGGTGCATTTTATGGGGAGTGAGGGCAGCAGTAAAATCAAAGTCTTTTGCAGGCCAATATCAGTGAAGAAGTAATTTGACACAGAAAAGGAGATTTGAAGTAGAGCGGCAGTTTGGTTCTGGCTTAGACTCTTAGATTTTGGTTTCCTCAAATTCTTTCAACTCCAATTTCATTTCTGCTCATGCAATTGCTTTTTCAGCTGGCCTACTTGCACTGTGCATTTAAGATTGCACAGAAAGAATTTTGCTTCAGTGCAACTGGTGAGGCTTGTTGCTGTTTGCCTCTGTGCAGTTTCCAGTTTTGCCCGTTTTACATGAGAGGTCATCTTGGAGAGGGTGGCAGCCTGTGAAATCAGTGATAGACATCAATGTGCATCTGGATCTGTGGTAAAACGAGCTGGGGCTGCCAGTTTCTGTGGCCGCCTCTCATGTGTCAGTGCTAATCTGTTAGTGCACTGCTGAATGGGGAAGGGGCCTTGGTGACGGAGGATGCCGAGAAGGCAGAGTTACTAAATGCCTTCTTTGCCTCTGTCTTTACTGCTAAGACGACCCCCCATGAACTGCAGGGCACAAATGGAAGAGATGTAAATGGGCTAGAAGAAGACCTTCCACGGGTTGAGAAGGATTGGGTTAGGGATCACTTAGGCAAACTGGCCACTCAAAAATCTATGGGCCCAGATGGGATGCACC
>NW_020455810.1:3386673-3395352 GCF_003342845.1 Nothoprocta perdicaria
TAGGGTGACAGAGCAGTGGAACAGGCTGCCCAGGGAGGTTGTGGAGTCTCCTACTCTGGAGGTCTTCCAAACCCGCCTGGATGCCACCCTGTGCCACATGCTCTAGGTGTGCCTGCTTGAGCTGGAAGGTTGGACTAGATGATCTGTAGAGGTCCCTTCCAACCTTAAATATTCTATGAATCTGTGAATCTGTGAATCTGTGAATCTGTAATCTGAAGTTGTGTGTACTCATTAACTTTATAATAAAGTCTACCCTCTCCTGAAGGTGTGTGGAATCAAATTCAAGTCCTACTCAGGAGTTCTCTCTTAGGCAAAAATTTCCTACAGCATTTACCTTTACTGAGTACTAGGCTGGTTGGGCAAATCAGAACATCTCCTGCAATCCTCCATACAGTTCTTTAAGAAAGGAAGGAACAAAAACACGGGCATAGGGTTTTGACCTTTGGGGGATTTTTGTGTGTGTGTGTGTGCCTACAAATGCTCAGCATGACAAATCATGGAGAGGAGGTGACTCATGGCCGAAAACAGCAGTCAGCACAGCTGAAATGGTTTTCTGGGCACAGTCAGCCTGATGTTGCTGCTATTAAAAATGAGCAGCCAACGGCACACTTCTCATAAGCATTAGAGCCTGGCCTGCAGACTAGTAATTGCAGCTCCTTCTGAAATGTTCTTCTGCTTCGGTTTGGGATGGAGTTCACCAAAGAATACAGTTATTACTCTTAAAACAAAGTCAGAAAGAAGAGCCACTTCTGACAATTGTAAAATACATTTTTGAGAGGAGTCAATGAATGAAATCCATATTCCCTTTCTTTTTCTACTCTGACATCTGTTTAATTAAAAAAAAAAAAGGAAGAAAATTATGCAAAAAAAAGGTTTTTTTTAAGCTTACAGTACATGTTTCTTGCTGAATCTTTCACACAATCACACATTTCTCACAGTTTTCTTTGTTCCTCATCCCAAATTTAATTTGTCCATCCCCAAGCTAATTGTAATAAATACACAGACTTGAGTCTCCAGGGCAATCACATGAGATTGCAGTAACCCAGGTTTAGCTTTACACTCTTCTTGCTTACATCCTAATCTGAGATAAAGAAACAGGCAAAAATGGCCACTCTTGGGTGCTCCACTGCTGGCCAAATGCATTTCTTTCTAGCAACGTAGAATAATATCGATTAAAGTAATTCAACTATACATTTGTTGTACATATAGTTATTAATTTATAATACTCTAAGTTCTAATATTCTAAGTAAGACATAATTTTTTGCTGTAGAGCCAAAGTCTGTGTTTCCCTTGGGCTAAGGTCTGCAAAAAACTTGTGTTAGCAACCTTGGTAGGAGTAAGAGAGGGAGTATCCAAATATTATATCCAAATATTATGTGTAATATTTGGATTTGTGTAAGCCTCCTGCTCTATTTTCCTATCCTTGTTAAGAGCAGAGTACAGGAAATGGAAAATCCTTGCTAAAGCAAACAAAACATTGTTGTCTTCCATAAAATGTGGCAATTGTTTTGATATGTGCTAAAGCAGAGGTTCAAATTATTATCTAGCAGTTCATTCTGGTTGGTCCAGAATTGACATAAATGTAATAGGGACACAATTGAGTAAGACTGGTTGGGACATTTGTAAATAAGCTCTGAAATTTGGGTTACATTTATGTAAAGATTGCATGATAATTATAATCCTTCCTAGAAACATTAACAGCCATCTGAAGCCAGGCTGGGGATAATTTGGAGTCAGACGAAGTTTGCCAGGTTGAATTGAGCTACAGTTTAATGTTTATCCGCAATAGGAATCAGACAGTAGGTAAAAAATACTGATGTTACTTTAAAAAAATAAATAAGTAAATAGAGAGAGAGAGAGAAAGAGAGAGAGAGAGAGAGAGAGAGAGGGAGAAAGAGGTGAGGGGAAAGGGGGGAGAGAGAAAGAGAGAGAGAAAGAGGAAGGAAGGAAGGAAGGAAGGAAGGAAGGAAGGAAGGAAGGAAGGAAGGAAGGAAGGAAGGAAGGAAGGAAGGAAGGAAGGAAGGAAGGAAGGAAGGAAGGAAGGAAGGAAGGAAGGAAGGAAGGAAGGAAGGAGCTTCCTTCCTGTTACTCTTCCTCCCTGCCACCTCTCTCCCAAAAAACAGAAATATTTATGTTGGAAAATTTTGTATGACAAATCAAAATGCTGACTGGCTGACTGTTGCATCCTGGAAATTGTGTATCTAGTGCTGTGTCCTCCTCCTTTGCTCTGTACATGATCCAGCTCTTGCCAGCTAGTGACAATGCAACTGCTGGTAGAGGCCTGCAGCACAGGAACTACAGCCGTTCTGAGATGACATTTTCTAGTATTCAGGAATTCACATTTTTTGACAAGAGGAAATATTAAATCTCTTGCAGAAAAATAGACCAATGTGAAGTGAAACCTCTCTTACTCTTAAAAACTTTTCTAGAGTGTACCATTAAGTAAGCCACAGACCAGAGCTATGTAAAGCAGAAGAGAAAGGGAATTCTTAGACATTATGAATGGAAAGGCATTCAACTTTCCACAGCTCATTGTAAAGGCATGTAAAGTTCATCATTTAAATTTGTCCAGGGTTTTGAAATCTTTATTACAAGGCTAAGATCCACTCACTTGAGCAGCACTTGAGGCTGCTGAAGAGATTTTTTGCCACCTTTTTTTTCTTGTTTATTTTAATCTAATTTTAAGTGTATCTGTAGTTTGAAATACTCATCTTTATTTCTGTAGTCTCTGCTATTTTTTATGAACAGGAGTTCAGCTCCAGAGATAGTTGCACTTGTCAATAAATGGACTCCACTTTTTTGGGGAGTTTTGTGTTTAGTTAATTCTTTCTCTGTAACATAGTTGTCCATATTTATTAGGCTGCAAATGAAACATTAGTTCATACTCCATACAGAAAAAAACATCAGCTAAACATTTTGATGCTATGACAGCTTATATGTCCTCATGTGCAGCCAGGAACCTGTTTGTTTTAATGAACTGTGTTTTAAAGAGAGAGAAGAATATTGGACAAAGATGCAAATGGAGAATGAATTGCTTTTGGTTTTACCGATAACGAAGAAAGGCAGTTCTCTTCAGAAGGGAAGGCTTTCTGCTCAGAATTTATTTGTCAACGTTATTTTTTCTCATTTATTGCTTTTATTTCAAGGGCTTACAAGTATCTGAGATTACCCGTCCTGCCCCAGATGACACAATTGATTTGGTTATTAGAGGAAACGAAGAAAGAACAAAAGAGAAGCATCAGGTTTCAATCTTTTCCATTCAAAAACCCTTTCATCTTTCCCTAAGCTACATGCCAAATTTTTACAGTTTCAGAGCTCCAGCACACCTGGTGGGAAAAGGTCGATACATTGCACTTGATAAAGTGCAGCACTTACAAAAGAACATGGCAGAATGGGGACTGTAAATTTCTGTCTTTGGAAGGCAGCTGGACGAGATGTTGGGTCTGACTGTGAAGATTTATTATTTTTTTCACTCCTCTGGACAGAAAGAAATTATTGACAGCTACGGAGGGATGCATTGGTCAGGGTGGACTGTGGAAGGAGACACTGAATTAAGGGGAAAAAAAGTTTGAATACAAATATTTTAGTCAAAAAATACATCCAGCCTTTTAGAGTGAATAGGCCCTCATTCTGAAAGTTATAAAGCAGCTGAGTAGGAAAACACTAAGTTACTTTAAGACTGAAGGGAGTCCAAAGGGGCTTTTTCACCTAATTGAAGCTGTTTTCAACCTCTCTGGGAGGATAAATGATGAAAAAAATCGATGAACAGCACAGAGAGTGAAGCAGCTTTGAACAGCAGGACATGCCTTGATAAAAGTAAAAATGTGTTTTCTTTTTTGTTTGACAAAGCTAGGCACCGCATCACCGCATAACCACCTTAATATTTTGATCGTCTGAAAGTTCACTTACTAAATATGCCTCTCTGCTATGAAGAACTGCAGCTGAGCAATTTAAGGAAGTTTTTCTTTGCCAGACGTATTTGGAGGCAGATGGCAGTGACTGGCCTGGAACTATATGCTCCATATTTCTCAGTATTTCAACCTGAATAAAAACAAATCTGTTTTCTTTCCTATGTGCCTGTCTATATCTCCTTAACCTTTTCACACGCACACAAGATAGCAGAAGAAACTAAATCCTCAAATTGTAGCCATAGAGACTATCTTAATTGGATAAGATGCTAAAACCAAAATCATCATGCTCTATAGGAAACTTTAAGAAAAAAATCATGTTGTAATACTTCATTTAAGATAGGCAAATCCTTGGATTTCTGCAAACACATTCTGAAACAAGCTAAGCAGTGGTAACATCATTTTTTCTTCTGTTAGCATAGTTTGCTTGAGTCTAAGGGGGTGAAGGACTGTACGTCTAGAAATATACATAGATAGCTTAGAAACAGATGACCTATACACAGAAGATTTCCTGTTTTTCAGACTGTTATTGATAAAGATGGAAAGTATAAATACAATGATAAGTTAATGGAGTTTCAAGGTTGACTATGTGATGTCAAGGGTTTTAGGCAAGGAATCAGGAAGATGTTTTTTTATTTTTGGTCTCTCTCTTTCTCACCTGCTCTCTCCATTTTTCTGTCTGTTCCTTCTTCCGAACCAGAAATCTACTTTAGTGCTGCTTGGATTGTATCCCAAATTTTCCTGCTTTGTATATCTTTGTAAGCATTTTGGTCTCTTCCTATAATCCCTTCCTGTACGTACTGTCATGTGGTCAAGTGGTCTACCCTTTTCATAGGCTGGATTGTTAAGAAAAAGAAAGCCTAATATGAGGGGAAAAGCATGGCAATGTACCCTTGTTGATCTTGCTAACAACTAAAGCTAAGTGTGAAAGACTTTGGTTCCACTTGTTTTATGGTAGCATATATTTCTGATCTGCCTTAGCTGCTCAGGATCAGCTTGGATCTTTAATCCTTTTTATTCTTCTCTTCTTTCAAAATTTTTCAGTATCTTTTGCATGTTATTATACAGCCTTTCTCCCCCCTTCTGGAATGTTTTAAATTAACTAGAGTATTGTATGATTTCCTGCTTGGTGCTGGTGCCAGCAAGAATGCAGTGAGCTGTCCTGAGAAGATGAGAAGGGCCCATGGGAGACATGGTCACATACCAAAAGAGAAGGCAGCAGCACTGTACTTTTTTTGAAATTAATGGAAAGGAGTGGTGAAATGGAGTCTAAGCACCATATTAATCTATTTTATCACCAATGTCCTGACCAAAATATGGTGCTACCCCAAATTTAGAAAGATGTACCTGGTAAGTCATAACTGCAGAGGAAGCAAGATTTTTACTAACATAACCTTAGCCAAAACAAGTCCATCATTAAAAACCTCTGTTTGGGGTCTGGGAGTCCTCTGAACTGAACCCTGACATCTTTGTAGATGAATGACATCATCATATGTTTAATTCATGACACTTGCAATTCTCAAAAAAATGCTTACTAGTTATTATTGGAAATTCTTTAAGGTCTAATGAGGCTCACTCCCTTTGCTTACATATTTAGTATGACCCAGTTGTTACCAGAATAATGGGAAAAAATATTTAGATAGAAATCTGCAAATATAATTGTTTATTCCTCTGGAAACAGTCATTTAGTAAATGCTTTCAAATATCCCTATGGTTGGTTTTTTATACACACAACTTAAATCAGCATAAGCGAAAAGAGTTTTCTTTAAGGAAATCATGGATACCATGCTCATTATGAAATTTTATCATTCTATTTTTAATGATTGTTTCAATGAATTTAGATCATCTGCATGTTTCAGGGACCAAACAATTGCTCAAACTGAAACAACACTTGACTTCCTCTAGTATAGTAACCAGCTTTTATGAGAAATTTATTTTATTCACAGCAGAGCTGAGAAAATTCTTGCATGTTTTCAGAAGTTGTGGGCAAGTACCATCAGTAGTTATTGGTTTTCTGAAGTTCTTTAATTTACTACCACAGTCTATCATTGTGCAGGTAGTAAGCTGAACTAAAAGAGATTGTTCCCAGCATAGTGTCCTATTTGACTAACACCCTACTATTTTCTATCAAGAGCAGCAGAATCTGCCTCTAACAGTTTCTGTAATATTTTGACTCTCCTTTTTTTTTTTTTTTTTTTTTTTTTTTTTGCAGCCTGCTATCTCAATAAATTTATCTTATTTCATCCTTATTATATTAACTGGATCTCTATCTTCCAAACTTCCATAACAGTTTGTACTTCATTATGGTTTCACTTTCCTTGGCTTTCTATTTCCTTTCACATTTTGCAGATGCAGCTGTGTTAAGACTTCACAGTAAAAGATTTTTTTCCTTTCTTTTAGCTTAAAGATATTATTTCCTTCATTTTTTTCTTGATAAATTTTAAATGTTATTGAAAATACATAGAAAATTTTGAAACTGAGATGAAAAAGTGAAATAAAATTTTAGTTGAATGTGAATAAGGAAATATATAAAGTAAGAACGTGATTAGAAAATCTATGCAGTGTAAGATTTGATGTGTTATTTTCTTTTTTACTTTTTGTTGTCCGATGTACTGAAGCACCAAAAGTTCCTCAAGAACTTAAAGAAGAACTGCTTAACAGTGAAGGTAGCAGAGCCCTGGCACAGGTTGCCCAGAGAGGTTGTGGAGTCTCCTTCTTTGGAGATCTTCAAAACCCGCTTGGAGGCAGCCTGTGCCACATGCTCCAGGTGACCCTGCGTGTGCAGGGGGGTTGGACTAGATGATCTCAAAAGGTCCCTTCCAACCTTAAGTCCTTTCCAACCTTAAGGATTCTATGATATGAAATTATTTGAACGTACAATCCATTTTCTGAGAAAGTACAAATAAGCTCATTTAGCTGTCATTAAAAGGAATTAATAACATTTCTTAAAAATAGTATTATCAATGCCAGTATCTTCCTTGTCCTGAATTACCTTAAAATGAAAATAAAGATATTTCTGATCCCTCTGTGAATATGTGCTAAAAAATATAATTAAGATAAATTGAGGTAATGATATGTAGCTCCTCTAATGATACATTGGCCATGGATTAATTCATGAGCACCTTAAACATTTTCAACAATATTTGGCAAGATATTTTTTGTTTATTTGTCAAATAGCATACTTGAGGCTTCTAACAAGAGATCTGTTTGAGGGGAGAGGGCATTGACAGATAAATTTAGCAATCTTTTGCAGGCATCATATCAGAAAAATCATAAATCTTTGTGGTACACAGCCCATATTCTGAAAACTGTTGGTACTGGTTTATACGCAGAGCTAGGGCAAAAGGGAGGTAAATTTTAAATTGGACTTTTTGTGACATCCTCAAGGAGCTACTCAGCTATCTCTGCAGCTAATGTACTATGGAGTTCCCACAGCTGTAGTGATTCAGCCATGCGATAAAGCCATGTGTACAAAAAGTTCCTGGAAAATTGCTTTCTTGAGTAATCCCAGCTATTTAAAAGCTGCCTTTACCTCTTTGCCACTTTTGTCTCAGCTCTCCCAGCAAGGAGGCTAAATGCACACAAAGGGCCAAATATGGCAGTGTGTTTTGCCACATAACGACTTGATAGATGGCTTGATCTGTGCCTACTCCCAGCTCAGCAAGGCAGAGCCCAAGTGCTGCTCTCAGCGCATGTGAAGGGGATGAGCCTCGTAAGCGGTAAGTGGGAGAAGTGGAAGGAGCTGCTTTTTGGCTGGGAGACTTGCATGTCCCCCAGGACTTGGTCGTTTGCTCCCTTCCAGTCTTGCCAAAGTCATCACCTCCTCGAATGCTTTGCAGGGCTTTGCTATTGTGGAAAATCTATTCACACAGGTTAGCATTACTGAGCTGTTTTATACTTAGTGTGGTATCTCCATCAACATTCTTCTAGCATCGATCTCCGAAATACCACACCATAACTTAGGGTTTTCTTTTTTTCTTTTTTTTTTTTAGCATTTATGAATAACTTTAATGAAAAGAAAAAATGACACCAAGGGGTAAGGAACTGGGGGAAAAAAGGGGTCTAGTGATCTCAAAAACTTGGATAAATAGCCCCAAACCATTGAAAAAAAATTAGTAAAGCTAAATACAAAGTAGTACATTTAGGAAGAAGAAGGAGAAAAATAATAAAACAGGTTAGAATGCAAGTGATGTGGAAAGTGTGAATGCTTACTGTGGAGTAGAGACTGAACATGATCTGAATAACACAACAGATGTTAAATAAAAAAAATGGGAAGGTATTTGATATACTCAGCATTAACTCATCTGGGTGAGCAACGTCTATTTCTAAGAGGAAAGCTGCAGAAACTGCCAGAGAATAATAAATCTAAAAAGTGATGAGTGGCAGACTGATTAACAATTTTCAAATATCTAAAAGATATCAGTGAAGACGATAGGCTCAACTGAACTACATGCTCATGCAGAGTAAGGTAAGAGGTAGCAGGGCTAAACCAGCACTTGGTAAGCTCAGCTCTCTTACACGTTAACATCAAAAATTGCCATTGGGAAGGAGCCTCAGTGCCACTTTAGAGCAGGAGAATGGCCTCAGTAATGTCCTGATGACATTTCTACAAAAGGCGTTTTCTACAAGTGCTCACATAGCACCTTTTGAGGACAATTTTTAGGCATTTCTTTGCCATTTGACATTCCACCTTATAAGAATGGCCACAATCCTATTTGAAACACACTGGATTGCATGAGGGCAAAAGAAATGCAAAAAAAAAAAAAAAAAA